>NC_040242.1:27500-327500 GCF_001444195.1 Xiphophorus couchianus | reverse complement strand
TATTCTTGAAATATTTAGCAAAAATGAACAAAATGACTTATTTGTGTGTAATTTAAAGATCTTTAAACAACCTAAACCAGCACAAAATTAACTTCCAAACCATTTTATTATTAGTTTTCCACAATTCAGCCTTTAATTATACAAAGGTAATTATAACTGATGATAAAATATTTGTCACTTTGTGAACCTCAAATTAAAATTCCACCTTTTGATGCCAAATAAACATTTAAACTATGTGTTTTTAAAAATGTCTGTTATGCAGCTTGAACGGTGCAATGTAAAAGTCCTTCCCACCACTTCTGTAAAATGTGGTGGTGGTAGCATCATACTGTGGGAATGCTACTTTTTGTTAGCAACGGGAAAGCTGCAAAAGACTCAAGATTGGATTGAGGGTACACCAGAGCGTCTAGATCACAACACATTCTTGATAGAATGGTCTAGTCAAAGTCTAGCCCTAAATGTAAATAAAACTCTGTGCTTAAGCTATTTCTCTAGATATGCTCGTGGTGACGTACCCTAAAAGACATTTCTAATAGCAGTGAAAAGTGGTGCTAGATACAAATGCACACCACATTTTCAGATTTTTACTCTTAAAAATGTTAAAATGCAGATTGTATCTTTTCCACTTCATAATTGCATCTATTTTGAGTTGGTCTGTCATGTGAATATGAAGAAATTAAAGAAGTATGAATAATTTAGCAAATCATTGACAGATTTTCTCCATTTGTCTAAAGTTTGTCCAGCTTGTTCTAAGCATGTTGTGCAGAAGTCATGTTGCAGTGACGTATAAACCGAACAAACTGGAATCACCAGTTAATGCTTTTAACAGAGCAGACACAGTAATCTAAATAAACAGATTACGCCTGAGTTTGGAAACGTCTGTGATTCAATGAAACATTTTGTTTTTGTTTCAGGCTGTGTTAAAAGCTACAACTGGAGCGGAAACGCGTCTGCAGCAGCTCAGAGTTACTGGAGAGAGTCTGAGCCAAAGATTGTCTCCGGAGCTGAAACGAGACGTTCAGCTGAAGATCCAGAAAACACAACAAAACTGGAAGAACCTTTTGGAATTGGTTCAGCCTTATTTCAGGTGACTAGAGTCAAAAATATCTCTTCAAAAACTCAGATTGTCACAGTTTTAAAACCTTCTCCAGGGCCCGCCCAGGGCTTTTTGAGGCCCTGGGCAGATTTTCATTTGGGGCACCCATACCAACATGTCAACACTGGATTATTTTTCCTTCTTGTGCTTAACCTGCTGTCATATTAGCATAATTTGCAATTAGGTTACATCTAATTATGGCTGTTTATTTGAACTTTTTAGTAGCAATCTAAAGAGAAATTTGGATTTTTAACTGTAGAGTAATATTTAGGTGTTCCCTAATATTTAATTTTTTGAAAGTAACATCAACTGATAAGCACTAAATGTACAGTAAACATGTTAACAAGTTTGATACAGCAGGAAGATATTAACCTATTATTGTTTTAACAACTATAATAAAATAATATAGAAATAATTTTTCCACATGTAGTTTGTATTATTCAATTGCTGCATTTCCATTGACCATTTAATTGCGTAATTTGGAATTATGAAAATAAATTTGCTTACTGGAAACACAGCAATAAAAAAAAAACTCACGTATTTTGATACAAAACTTTTGTTCTAGGTTGAGTAAGGAAATTAGCGTATTTTAGTGTGCGAACAAACTTATTCATGTGTGATTTTAATAGCTTTTTTTTATGGAAACACAGCAGTTTGCAAAATCTTTACGTTTTCAGTTTATTGACAAAGTATTGTGCACATTCGTAATGTAAACGCAGCTTCTGTTACTTTAAATAGATATACATTTATTTTATTACGGTAGCTTGGTGCTCTTGGGGGCCCCCTGGTGGTGTGGTGATCCTAAACGACCGTTGAACTCGCATTGCATTGGGCCGATTCTGACTTTCTTTGTTGATCTATTTATTAAGGAGCTTTTACGATGTTCTTTTAGGGTACTGGAAGATGATCTGGAGCTCTCCTCCGCCTACCTGACCAGCAGGCAGGAGGCTTCCTGCAGAGTGGAAGAGCTGAAGCACCAAGCGGAGCAACTTCCATCTTTATTCCCCTGGCCGGGCTCAGCTGAGCGAGGGCAGGCCTGCTTTCTCGCCCGGCAGCTGCAGGTTGAATCTGAATCCCTGAAATTAACCTTAATCAGTCTGGATGAGAAGAGGATGGAGCTGGCTAAGAAAACCAGGAACGCCATCTGGAAAGATTCCTCTTGGGATGAGTTAGAAACCCGTTGGTCAGCACTT
This sequence comes from Xiphophorus couchianus, assembly GCF_001444195.1. Taxonomy (NCBI): domain Eukaryota; kingdom Metazoa; phylum Chordata; class Actinopteri; order Cyprinodontiformes; family Poeciliidae; genus Xiphophorus; species Xiphophorus couchianus. The sequence continues at coordinate 325,211 of NC_040242.1, read as the reverse complement.
ATGGCAGAAGTGAAGGTACAATGATTTTTATAGTGACTGCCAGTTGAGTTCATGTTAAAATGCATTAGAGATTGATAAATCTCTAATTTGATTTGTAACTTTTTTCTGTAAAACCTCATTTAAGAATGCAAAGACAAAAGACCACATATCCAAAATCAAACAAGTAAAAAGCTAAATGAATAATACATTCATTAATAAAATAAAAATAAATTAAAGCTATGGTCTTTAAGTTGGGGATTGTGAACCCTACACTACAAAAACAAACTCTTAGTGAGTATTTTTGGTCTAGTTTCAAGTAGCCCTCTAGCTCGCTCGCTCTTTGGTTGCCTAGCAACTCACCCACTCTTTGGTTACCTAGCAACAACCTGTTGCGTAACTGGCACAGCAGCAGTTTATAGTTCCGCCACCGTTACGTATAACGTCTTAAAAATAAAAAACAACAACGTGGAGAGAACACTGGATAAAACTGGAAATCTTATACATTTTCTGTTTTAAATTTTATATATTTAGATCTAAAAACTAACATGAATTATCAATATTGACTGATGTGAAACATTTAGATGGTGATATGTTTCTCAGCCATATCGTCCAGCTCTAGGTGAATTGTTTTTATTTTTACATACTCTGTCTGATGATGTAATTGTTTAAATAATAAATGATTGATTGCTTGTCCTTCTGACCAAATTCTTAGTAGTAATTTCCTGGAAGGCCAGTTTTTAAAATATGCTGAAGTAGTGCTACTCTTACTTGAGTACAGGGCTCTCAGAGTTTGAGTTGCTTGGTCTGCCTGAAATGTCCCCAGGGTTTGTGCACCCACCTGCAGAAAGGTTTGAGTAATGAGGAACAGTTCGGCCAGCTGCTGCAGGCCTGCCACCATCACTTGACAACCCTTCAACAGAGGATGACGGCTTGCCAGACCCGAACAGAAAGCTCCGGTGGGCTGACCTCTGATGCAGCATCTCTAGAGGTAAAACCCTTAAAGAAAGCTGACTCTGCATATTCTGTTTCCACCTATATCATGTTTCACATTTCTCTTTTTCTCCATCCGCTTCCCAGGCTTTGCTGAAACAAGTAGCAGAAATTGAAAAGGAGCTTTTAGTGCTTGTAACGCTCAGGGATTCCCTCACAGCCAGCTGCACAGCAGAAGCCCAAGCCAGCCTTTCAGAGCAAATCAGTAACCTCCACAACCACAAGAGGGCGATAGAGCGTGCAATCCCTCTGCAGGAAGAAGCCTCCCTTTTACAGGCAGATCTAAGAGATCTCGCCAAAAATGTGGAGGAGCTGTCTGTGTTGCCAGATGTCTTCCAGCTGACACAGCAGTGGCGTTCGGTACAGGTAACATTAAAGAATACTGTGAAGTGTCACTACATCCCTACATAAACACATGTCAAAAACTGCATGCATGCTTTCAATAAAACAAACATTTGTGCTTCTCAGGGGTGGGATAAAAAACTGACACAGCTGGATATCAGAGTTAATGCCCTGCAGAGGACGAGGGAAACACAGGAAGTGCTTCCTGCAGAAGCCATTTTTACTGTCAGTGCTGTTTGGAAAGAACTCCTCAGGTACATCGTCTCAGTTTATGACAGCAAATAAAGGCAGATGGGACTATAACTGTGACAGAAAGCAGAGAATGGCTGATTTAGCAGAAGAAATGGAGAAAACAATGTTTTTCTTGTTTTATTATTTATTTCTGTAAATAAATATGTTTATTTAAAATATATTAATATATTGGTAAATTCAAATAAATTACTGAATTTTTGAAAATGTAATAAAATTATATAAAACAGACTGATCTGTTTTATAGCTTTGTCAGTGTAGTATTTGGAGTATCAAAGAATATAAAATAATAAATTATGAGATTAAAGTCATAAAATTATGAGATTAAAGTCATAGAATTATGAGATTAAAGTTGTAAAATTATGAGAATAAAGTCATAATATTACTAGAAAAAGTTGTATGAGAATAAAATCATTACTTTAATATTATTATATCGACTATTTTCAAAATATCCTGACTTTATTCTCACATTATTTCAACTTTATTCACGTAATATTGTGACAAGTTTTTCTTGTTATATTGTGACATTATTCTCATACGACCTAATTCTCATGATACTATTATTATTATTATTATTATTATTATTATTATTATCATCTTAATTTTAATTTTTTACTAGTGTGACCCTCATACTCGTAGAGAGTCACACAATTCATGGATATAGAAGTTTCTGTAACAGAAAGAAGAGAAAAACTGTCCTAATTTCATAAAAATTCACTTCCCATTAGTTTTTGTAAAACATTTTGACTAAAAAACTGAATTCTCTCCTTTTTTGTGCCCTAAATCCAGCCTGAGGTCAGTTTTTAACCAGAAAAAGGAAGAATGCGTGGAAGTAACGGGTGAGACAGTGAGAGGCGTCATCAGAGATCTGCAGCTGTGGATCCAAGCAGTAAAAGTTCAGACGTCATCATCATCCAGTCAGGTAATTCACAAACGTTTCCATTAATGTTTTCCATTAAACGTGGATCAGGTTGAGATTTAAATTCAACCGCAAAAGTTAAGCACAAATGCTCCCAAAGTAATATGTTGCTGCTATGTTATCGCCAACATTTATTGTTGTTCTGTTTTGATACATAAGCAAAGATTTAAGTTAAGTCAACTTTATAATGTAACATGAAGCTGTAATGTTAGCAATATCTGAAAATTTAAAGTTTTTGATCATTCAGAGTTGTTTCATGCGAACTTCAGTTTGCAAAGTCAGCTTCTTTTTTTTGTTGCCAAAAATGTTCAAATTTAAACTTTTTTTTACAAAACATGCACATAATTTTTTTTTACAATTTTTTATTTAAAATTAATGTGAATTAAATTTTTAGATTTTAATTTACATGTCTGAATCATTTTTTATTGTTTATTGTTTGTTGTTTCATGCAAACTTGAGTTTGAAAAGTCCTTTTCTTTGCCAAAAATGTTCAAATTGAAACTTTTTCTTCAAAACATGTAAATTAAAGTTGTGACTCAGCTCTCTGAGCTTCTGTAAGTGAGAGTGGCTTCAGCCTCCAGTGCTTTTTTCGGCTGCACTTTGTGTTAATGACAGGAAAATTACTTTTCCCTTTGTGCTTTTCAGGCCAAGCAGAACAGATTTTTCTCATGAGTTTTTTTATTATTCTTTTATTCATTGAGCTTTAAAATGCCACAGATGGATCCATCCTCTGAATTATAATACAAGCGTTGAGACCTTTCCCCTCTTCGTTGTTCTTGTTAAAAATAAAAAACAGGATGCAGCTCATTCCATCTGGACGGTAAAAGGCCGTATTTCAATCAACTTCTTAGTGATAGTGATGTTTTCATAACTATAAAAAAACAAATATAAATGTAACTAAAGCTATTGTTTGCTCTCTCATAGGCGGTTCTGGATGAAGGTTTAAAGCTACAAAACAAACTTTACGACGTTCTTTCCCAGCAGAACATTCTGGTAAATTGTCTGGGTGAAGAAATGACGAAAACGCTGGTGAAAAGCGCTTCAGAGGTTTTGATGGAAAGTCGAGGCCTGGTGAGAATATTCTTAGTTCAAGAAGAATTAAGTTACAAGTGTCAAACTTATGGCCTGGGGGCCAAATATGGCTCACATTAGCTTTTTATGGACCTTCAGAATAACAGTTGTGTGCTTAAATATCATTTCATCAATCAAATCAAAGCATTTTGTCTCAGCATATTGCCAAATTACATCAGTCAGTCCCTCCACTTGGTCACTATTCCACGAAATCCATGCAAAATCAACAAATTGTTTTATGCTAATGTATATTTGTGAGTTTATTGCAAAATCTCCACAAAAATGTTCAAAAATATTACTAACTCCCACCTGCTGGTGGCAGTATTTCCTACATCTACTACACCGCTTTGATGTCTGTGATTGATACGGCGAGTGAAAGGTAATTTATAAGCACATATATCGCAAAATTTCTTACAAATATTTAAACAGCGCTGGAAAAAATTAAGAGACCACTTACAATGATCAGTTTCTCTGATTTTACTTTTTATAGCTAAAAAATAAAATAAATACATTTTTAAAAACTAGAATAAATATATATACGTATATAAGAGACACCATAAGAACAAATAAAATGTGGCTAATTTTTACTAAAAATCTAAATCTTTCTGTCTAAATATATACTGTATTTATACAGCTCTGGGAAAAATTGGAGACAACTTAAAATGATCAGTTTCTTTTATTTTACTTTTTATAGGTCTATGTTTGAGTGAAACGAACATTGTTCTTTTATTCTATGAACTACTGACAACATGTCTCTGAATTTACAAGCAAAAATTTGGTATTTATTTGCAGAAAATGAGAAATGGTCAAAATAAGAAAAAAAGATGCAGTGATTTCAGAGCTCAAATAATGCAAAAAAAACCAAAAACAAGTTCATATTCATTTAGAAACAACAGTTTTTACAAATATTTATATATTTGTGAATTTGATTGCAAAGAACATCACAGAATCAATCATGAAATCCTGGAGGGAGTGATTAATGTGAAAACAATTTAAATTTTATTTAATTTATGGACGTACATCTCAAATCCACACATTGCTATTTATTAATATGTTTGTTTTTGGGGGGGGGGTTTAACAGGTTTATCAAATGCAAACAGAATTGCCAAACGGAGGTAATGAAGAAAAAACAGCCGGAGATGTTTGTGATCCCAACTCAGACAGACACCAAGATGGCCGGGAAACGTTACACATCCCAACCAAACTGCTCACTTTTCAACCAGGAGTATTGAAGAATGAAACTGATGCCACTAAACCGAATCAAGAAAATATCCCTGTTATTTGTACAACAGCTGTTTTAGACAATATTCCAGCCCTGTGTTCAGAAAGTCCAGATGTTTTCGGGTCAAAGGAGCCTCCATCTGCTTCAGGAGAAATTAACCATCAGATTGCTGTTGAGTCAGCGGACATGATAGTTTCTGAAAATATTACAGGAACAATCATATCCGCCTCACTGAACACTGAAGAAGCCTTAGTTTTAGAACCGTCTTATTCAGACAAAATCAACAAAATCAAATTACCGATCATCTCGTCCCCCAAGGAATCGACTGAAGCAGCCATTCCTGAGATCAACAATGTGTCCTGTCCTCTGCCGATCCATTCAGAAAGTCTTGATGCCTTAAAAGAACATTCTGATGTCTCAACAAAAGTATGTACAGTTGAACCAGACATGGAGAATGAAAAAAGGGAAAAAGAGCTGATTGAAATCACAGAAAAAGCAACTAGATTTTCCACAGATTCAGCCCAGTCAGAGTCGGACCAAACACTCTTAAAAACCTGCAAATCTGAGACTTTTAATGCAGGTGCAAAAGAACAAGATGAGCATAATGGGCAAGTCAGTGGAAGCCAAGATAAAGTGTTCACTGTAGTTTTGGAGCTGCAGTCGTTTGACATCCAGCAAAGTGGATATGTAGGAGATCAACACTGTAAAACAAGTTCAAATGCAGGATTTCTTGAGAAGAAACCAAGACTCAACCCTGAGTTAGACGGAAAACCTGCAGAGCAAAAAGGTTCAAGCAGGCAGTCAGAAAACAAAGAGACTCAACCAACCCATGCAGTAAAGAATGATGAAGCTCTAACTCTGTCTAAATCTGACTCCAAATGTGAGTTTGGCGTTGAAACAGGTGAAAAATTCCCAGTCAGCACATCTTGGGTGACTGCCTGTCAGTCCTTGGGAAAAACTGTGCCGCCTGCCCTGAGCTCTGCAGAGGATTCGGTGCCAAATCGAGATGAAAACGAAACCGAAAAACAAATTGATGCAGCTGACAAACAACTGACAGCTACCGACAGTGCAATGAGCAGAGGTGGAGCAGGTGAGGGGACGGCGCGAGGAGGAGCTAACGACTCTGAATGTACAGACGGGAAACTCTGTGCAATACCCACGGGACAAGATGGCACCTCACTGCGACGTGAAGGAAAGAAATGGAAACAAAATGGAGCACTGAAAGAAATGCTGTTGCCACTGGGAAAGGTGAGCTAATGGTTTATTTGTTAGCACATTTTAAAAGTTTTTTCACTTCTTTTCCTTTTTAAGTAGGAATAAATGGAATAAAAATAACATGAATACCTGGATAAACAATGATTAAGACTTTCTATTCACTACATTATCAATCAGTCCATCAATCAAATTTTATTTGTACAGCACATTTCAGCAGCAGGCATTTCAAAGTGCTTTACATCATTACAAACACAAAAACACAAAGTCAAGCAACACAGAATCAACAATCAAAACATTACATTAAGTCAAGTTCCATCAATATTCATAATTAATTACATTTCAAATACAATTCTAAAAAGGTGGGTTTTTAGTCGAGATTTAAAAGAAGTCAGTGTTTCAGCTGTTTTACAGTTTTCTGGAAGTTTGTTCCAGATTTGTGGTGCATAGATGCTGAAAGCTGCTTCTCCTCGTTTGGTTCTGGTTCTGGGGATGCAGAGCAGAACCAGAACCAGAACCTGAGAGGTCTGGAAGGTTGATACAACAACAGCAGATCTTTAATGTATTGTGGTGCTAAGCTGTTCAGTGATTTATAAACTAACAACAGTATTTTAAAGTCTATTCTTTGAGCTACAGGGAGCCAGTGGAGGGACTTTAAAACTGGTGTTATGTGCTCTATCTTCCTGGTTTTAGTCAGAACGCCAGCAGCAGCATTCTGGATCAGCTGCAGCTGTTTGATTGATTTGTTGGACAGACAAATCCCATTAGACCCATTTATATCAGATATAGACAATCCTTTTGGCTCCCATTTCAGAATAAACGCTAAAATCTGTCCATAGACAGCCCCATCCAATGTTACTTCCATAAAAAGTTTGGCAAAAATCCAAGCTGTGATTTTTGCGTAACAGATTTTGCAATTTTACAGCTCCACCTACAGGTGGACGTTGAAAAAAACTAGCTAGATATGGTCAATATTGTGTTTTTAATTGGCAGCATGAAGGAAATTGTGGATTATTGTTACGGTTTTAAAATTATGGGTAATTTCATTTTGCAGCTACGTGTGTAGCAATGTGTAATTAGCTTTTATTACTTTATAATTGGGCAAAAAATAAATAAATCCACCACCATAATTTTTTTGTTTCTTCCTTAGTGTATATGGTGCCAGGTTTTATTTTCTCAGAGTTGATTCTAGGGGGTGAGATTGGTTTTGGTTAATCCAGTTTTTGTGGCAAATATTCCGGACAAGCAACTTTTGCACAGTGGCTCATCTGCTGGAGAATCTTTCTAAGAAACTTTGCCACATCAGTTTTGTTAATGTGATTTCTAAGTTTGGAGTTATAAGTTGAAGCTATATCGCCACCTACAGATGGATGTGGCTGAATATTTGCATCTGAGTTGTGGTGTGAGTACTGAACCTGGAATTTCAGGGCCGTGACTTGCATTGGTCGTTCGCTCGCTCCCGCGGGCTCAGAATCCTAAATATAAAGGCAATCAGGTTAAGTACTCTTCTGAAGAATAAATGTATTTTTTCCTTATGGATAACTACATGCAGATCAAGACAACAAACTGTTCTCAATTCTTGAAAAATTTTTTAAGGTTGACATTTACAAACATGTCTTGCAGTCAAGTGTGAGAGACAACAAGACATAAAAATGACATTTTAAAGCTGTAATTTTATGCTAAACTGTATGCTGCTTTTACAAGAATAGATTTGCATTTATGTATTTTTTTTATTTTTATTTTTTCTTACCTTATCATTTATCGTTTGAATGCCTCCCATCTGCCAAATTTGACTTTAAAGCATTAGCCATCCACCAAAAAGCAGCTAAATTTGAGCAAAATCCTGAACAATTTGAGGTTGGTGCCAAAGCAGCTTTCACTTCCTTTCACTTCTTACGGTTGTTTCTGGATGCCTGAAATATTTCTTTAGGAATTTGTCAATAAGAATATTTGTCATTACACCACCGTTCGTTATCTTGGTTAGCATCTGGTTTCTGTTTACAGTGTTAACCGTTCAGCCAGGAAAGTTCGGCTTGTGTGTACTTTTTCACAGATAGCCAACATGCAAAGGTGCAGAAGAGCATGAAAGAATGGGCTTGTTGTCTTTCACATTTTGAACTGACCAGCTGACCAATCAGAGCAGGCCCGGTTTGGAGCTCTTAAAGTGACAGCAGCAGAAATGTGGTACTCTTGTAGGAAATCGAAACAACAATAAAATAAATAAACTTCTGCTTCTGCACAAGACAAAACCGATTTTGTTTTGTGTCAGACTTTCTTTTTGGGCCATATAAACATCATAAATGTTCTTAAGGGGTAGATTGTATCAGAATGTATTGATAAAACACATTAACAAGCAGTTAAAATATTAATACATAGTTGAATTTGATGAATTCTTCTTAGATTTAAATATTGAATTTTTTCAAACTGATCAATTCCTCCAGGATTTTGATTGTTTTTCTGATATTTTGCAGCTAAAATCTGAATATTTAGAAACATTTGAAAGATATTTTGCGCCACATTGTGTAAGATGGTAATTGTGACTTTTTATGTACTTACCATATGGATCACAGACTAAAATTGACATTAAATAAGGAAGCAGTGGAGTAGAAGTAAAAACTACTACCACTTTAGTTTTTGAACATTTTTGCAGAAAATTTGCAATGAATTCATAATTATACATTAGCGCAAAAAAAGTGTGACAATCTGGTTATTTCGCATGAATTTCAGCAATTGTGGAATCACAAAACAACCAAAGAGACTGACTGATGTACTTTGGGAGTATAGACGTTTCTACAAGGCCACATAAAAAGCTATGATGGGCTGGATTTGGTCCCCGGACCTTGAGTTTGACACCTGTGCTTTAACTGAAGCTCATTTAACAGCTGTATTTTGATCATTAGTTGACTATAACCATTTTTGAATTGCTATATTTTTTAAAACTTTTATCAAAATCTATAAATCAGATACATAAACTCAATAAAAATATCCCTCTTTTAGTTTTCTTAGCCATATCAGTATTAAAAATACAGTTTTTCTAAGTGTCTTCTCCATTTTTCCATTTCCTTGTTACAAATCGTGTTTCCATTCTTTCACCGCATAGAAAACAGCCACAATACACACCTTCGTCTTTCCCCTGATGTTTAGCAAGGCGACTCCCTTCTTTTGTAAGCTGCTAACGTTTTTGGTTTCAGTCCAGTTTGGCCACACTGTAAAAAAACAGAGTCAGCGTTGTTTTATGTGAGCAGACGGGGAATCCTTCACCCCCAGGGCTTCCTTCTCTTCATCACTCACTCGGGCGCATTCTTGTGTTTACTGCACTGACTGGCTGAGCCACTGACAACTTGATATTTGCACCGGCGGAGGCGGGAAAAAAAAGAACAGGAAGCACTGTTATTATCTGTGGACAAACATGGGGAAAGGCTAAAATGTGACGCCACTCCTGGCTTCTTTCTGTGTAGCTTCAAAGCCAAACAGTCATGGAGTCGGAGCGGATCCCGCCGGGCTCAGCATGCGGCCCCGGCGCTGAAGTATTGACAGGTGGATCACCGGGAAGCTACAAGTACAGCTCCGCCTTGCAGGACAGTTTATCAGCGATTCAGGCGTCGGTGGAGCAAAGTAACATTTTACAGGTGAGTTTTAACTGGTTTTAATGCAAAATCTGAACACAGCTTCTGTTCTAAACTAAGTCACAAATATTATCTCCTATACTTTTGTGCACATTTAATACATAATCTGTCAGTTTTGTTGCAAAATAAAACACTTTTTGAAACAAGTTCAAGTTTCTGTTTCTAAATGAAAGGTTAAATCATTTCTGATGTCAGAGTGAGAAGAAAAGAGTTGACTGATGTTTGTGTATTCCCATGATGCTGCCTAACAGGAAGGATTTATGAGAGAGTCGTTTCCTGTGGAGTCTTTAGTCTAATTACACTTTACGTAGATCAAGATAAAAGAGCAGTTACGTTAGAATAATGACATTTTGTATGATTGTTCGAGATCGTTGATATTTGATATCGATATTCATAATGTTTCTTGACTTATTTATGTGTAAAAGTGAACAATTTGCACATCACATAAAACTTTGTGCTTCTTTTGCGAAAAAGATCAACACAAATTAGTTCATAACTGAAGTGGAAAACAATTTTTATACATAAAAATCTCAAAAGTGTGGTGTGAATTTTTATTCATCTGCACTTACACTGCAAAAACACAAAATCTTACCAAGTATTTTTGGTCAAGTTTCTAGTGGAAATATCTTTGTACACTTGAAATGAGACAGACTAACTTAAAAGTAACGTTTCAGCGTTGTTTTAAGTAAATAATTCCTTATTATTGATGAAAAAGCACATGAGAAAGTGTCTTTTTATAAGTTAAATAATCTGCCAATGAAAAATTAACTTTTTCAACAATATTAAGGAATTATTTACTTAAAACAAACTGCTATATTTGGCTAAAAAGTTACTTTTAAGTTACTTTGGTCTCATTTCAAGTTTATTTTAAGATATTTGCACTAGAAACTAGACCAAGACATTTGGCAAGATTTTGTATTTTTGCAGTGCACAGCTGCAGTTTTTGGGTTATGCCCGTTCTTCTTCCCAAAACAAGTTTAGTCAAATTGGATGGAGAGAATTTGTAAAAATCACTTTTTTAAGCTTTGTAACAGATTTTTAAGTGATTTATGGTGTAAATTTGGACTCAGCCATGTCTTAGTAGGCTTTCCGTTGTTCCTTGCAGTTGTTTCAGATGATTTATGAAACTTTATTCCATGAAATGTTCAAGAGTTGCTTCATAAACTATGCCATAATTTTATATTTGACCTGTCTGCTGTGTTTCTTGGTCTTCATTTATTCACTACTGTTGTCTAACAAACCTCTGAGGCAATCACACAACAACTGGGAATAAATTACACCCAGTATTACAACATGCACTCTGTAATTATGTGGCTTCCAAAGGCAAATTGCTTCACTGAGTTTTCTTTAGGAGGATCAGAGGGCTGGAGGTTGAATCCAAATGCAGACTTTTAGTTTATTACTTTAATTTGTAAAAAAATGTGAAATCTAGGCACATTTCCCTTATTTTTATGATACTTTGTTTGAGACTATAACATCAAATCCAAATATAATTTAAGATTTATAGCTGTAATATGGCAATATGGAAAATTACCATCATCTGCTCTTTCTTTATCATGAAATCATATTAATAGCACTTTACTTTCTCTGTTGACTGTGTTGCTCCAAGGTTATCAGAAGGACTGGAAATGGATTTTATGTGCACTTTTAGGTTCATTTTTTATTTTCTTCTTAGAAAATGCCTCATATGGACCTGAGTTGGTACCTGACGTCCTCACCTGGTGATGCAGACATTCGATTAGCACGGACAGTTCAGCGTGTTCTTGCTTGCCGATATCAACCTGCACACCTCAATGCTGCAGCTATGGCTAAACAGCAGGAGGAAGCACAGGTATGTGAAGCACTTAAGAATTATTCCCTCACATTTTACAGTAGTCTCCTTTGTCAAAACTTTTTTTTTCCTGTAAAAAAAAATTTTTAAGAACTGACTTTTCTCAAAATTGATCAAAAACATTGGGTTTCAGTGACTTGATGTCAAGTGATTAATAGGGTGATTAACAAAAAGTCACATAAGCGCAAATATTCTGAAAAATTCCTTACAAATATTTCTAAATTAGTGCCACAAAATCTGTGATTTTAATTGCAAAAAAACACAAAAACAATCAAAATCCTGGATGGACTGACCAGTGTGAAAATATGTTTAATATTATTTAATTTTAAGAAACACTTATTGAATGCTGAAACAAACAGTTGTTAACATTTTAACAGTTTAATGGGTTTCATCAGTACATTCTGGCAGATTATTCTGATTTTTGATTTGGCCCAAAATGAACATGAGCTTGACACCCCTGATCTAATTCATTAAATTTTTATGACTGCAACATCTAATGTTGAAAAGCTGATGTTTTTCTTACTGAAGCACTTTTGGTTTAGCTATTGCCAAACTAATCTTGAGCTATTCTTTCCCTTTCATTGTGCTTCTTTTAGGAGTACAGGCGATCCGTGCAGGAGCAAGTGGCTTCCATTAAAAGCAACGTGACAACGGTTTCAGACCCAAAGGCTTCAGAAAGAGCGGAGGGAGAATGGAGCTCAGCCCTGCTGGATGCCTCTGCCACCGTTCAGGTCAAAGCAGCTCAGCTGGATCTGGTCAAGCAGTATCACCTGCAGAAGAACATCACCAAAGCTTTCCTTGAGGTCGTAGCAGCGGAGAAGGATAAGATGAGCTTGTAAGCGACCTGTTATGCAAAATTCACTTTTTGCATGTTTTTTTACCCTTTAATTTGCATTTCTGCTGCTTCTAAAACCAGCCCAAGCACTTAAAAAAAACAGATGGTTTTTAGCATTAAGTTGATGTTTTTGTTGTCTGGAAAATGAACCTTTTCAAAAACTTAAGTCACACTGCGACGTTACCTAGCAACCCAAGTGGCGTTCCAGTACGTTTGTTCAGCTGGTTTTAATGCTGTATGTGCTGTACAATGGCTGCTGGAAAAGACAAGTGTTTTGTTGTTGACTTACTATTAAGAAACCACTTGCTGCATTTTTGTTGGTTGTGCAGGAGGCTCCACTTCTGATTTTCAAAGATGTGCAGTTGTATAATTGCACATCTGTTGTGTGAGTGTAAACGTTGATTAAGGGGCGTGGCCAGCAGCAGCTTATTTGGATTTAAAGTGACAGATCGCTAAAACAGCTCATTCTGAAAGTAACTCAAATTGACAGAATCTGAGCAGAATAAAATCTCAATTTGTGTAAAAAAAAATTTTATGAACATTTTATAAATCTGTTCAAGGAAGCATATTAGGTAACCCTTAAATTATTTTATCATGTCTTTTATAATTCATGTGTTAATCTAGTATCATTTTGTGTTGGTCTTTACTTTTTTTAGAAGTGTTTTGGGAAGCAGTTCCCTTCAAGAGGAAAAACTGAATGCTTTGCTGCAGACCATGGAGCAGAAGAAGTCAATGATGGAAGATTTGCTCTGCCTAAGCAGCCAGTTGTCAGTCCACCTGAGTGATGCGGAGAGTTCAGGTGTTCTCGTTGCTCAGCTTGGTGATATCCAGGAGGAATGGAGGCTTCTTAAAGGAAGCATCAAAAGAGCACATCAACAGGCGTCAAATTCTGCATCTCAGTCGAAACTTGTTTTAAAAGAGGCTGCTGAGCTTAAAGCCAAACTTGAAGTTCTTTTAAAATCTGAAATTCACAACATAAGTTGTTTAGACTTAGCTTGTCTGACCACAGAGCTAAAAGTGTGCAACCAGCTCCTCCTGCATTTACAGTCTCAGGCCGGTGCCCTCATCTGCTTTTCTCTGGGTCCAAAAGAAAAGGCTGCGATTGAAGAAAAGATTCAGGATCTGAAATGTTTGCTCCATGTCACTAAAGAGAAGCTCAACTCTTTGCCAGAAATCTGTGGAAGTGGATCTACAAGTAAAATCAACAAGCAGCTACAGGACTTGATCAATTTGACAAAACAAGCAGAAAATCATGTCTTTATTGGGAAAAAGTTGTCTGTTTTTCCTGAGCAGGCTCATCTTCAGATTGATGAAATGAGGAAATTTCACATGGAAACATTATCTAGACGAAGCAAGATAAAAATGCAGGATGGAGAGCTAAAGAGTAAAGCTACTGAAATAGAAAATCAGGAGTTAATAAAGACTGTAGAGCTGTATGAAACTGTTGCTGACAGGTTGGGTCGTGTTCTTGAAGCCATGAAAAAGGGTCTTGATGAAAGAGAGAAGGTTATGTGCGAGTTTGGTAGGTTGGATGACTGGGTAGCAGAAACGTACGTGAAAAGAGAGACTCGCATCAACGTTGAGAATGTTTCCAAAGCTGACCTCAGTAAATTGGAAATGGAGCTAAAAAGTCATCAATTAGCAGCAGTGGAGCTGGAAACCCAACTCAGATTAGTGGACGCACTTTCAGAAAGTTGCACAAAATTAGCCGTTGAGCTGAGTCCCACTGAGAGCCGCTACCTTGGCAACAGGCTTTCAGGCCTTTCGGCAGAGTTAGACGGACTGCTAGCTCATGAGAAAGCCACCTGCTGGGAATTAGAGGAGCTAATTCATGAGAGAACATCTTCCAATGAGGAGTTAGCTACCATTCAGGCTAACTTGGAGAAAACATCTGCTGATCTGGAGAAGCAGAAGTTCCCTTTCACCAAAGAGACGCTGTTAGTTATTACACAGTTGGAGCACAAGCTAATGGAGCATCAGTGGGAAGTTCAAGAGCTACAGCATTGCCAGGAGGACCAGAGAAACTCTGTGCTCTGCTCTATTGGTGAACTACAAGACCAATGCAAAGCTCTCAGAATAAACACCGTGGAGCAAAAGAGATATGTTCACCACAGAGGACAAATAGAGGAATCCATGGAGATCGCCAAAACTCAACTCCAGGAGGCTAAAAACCAATCGGTGAGCGCGGCTGAGAGGTTCAGATTGAGTCAAACGCTGCTGGTCGAACTCGCGATGGTCAACACCCAATGCCAAGAGACAGCGGATCAGCTGGAGGTGATCGCTCCTGAGTTAGAGCTGTCTGAGCTTAAGGCAGAGAAGAAGAAGCTTCATGACATGGTGGAAATGCTGATCTGCTGGGAGCAATCTGCCACGGATCAAATCAAAAATCTGGAGGCCGAGCTTTTACCAGGTCTCCAGTTCAAGTTTGAGCTTCCGGCATTGATGGATCTGTTGCAGAGAGCTAACAGGCAGCTGGAGGAAACCAGACGCGTCAAACCTGATAAGAAAGCAACAGATGATGCAGTGATTCAGTGTTGGGTCATCAGGAGAAATGTAGAGTCTGGGATGAGAGTGTTGGAAGGTCTGGCACAGAGAGACAACGTTAGCCTGGAAGACTACAATGAGCTGTATTCTCTCAGAGACGCAGTAATGCAACAGTCCCACTCATGGATGGTAAGGCGGTCAATACCTTAAAGCTGCAGACAAAACAAATATGTTTTTTATTTATAAAACTGTCACCATGTCATGACAGATAATCTGTGAAAAGATCAATCTGCTCCACCTCTTTCCTGAGCTACAATAGAATAGCTGTAAATGTCTCTATGCTGTAACTGCGAAGTAATTTTCCTGCTGGGATGAATAAAGTACTTCTATTCTATTCTATTCTATTCTACTATTGCCATCTGAAAAAATGCACCAAAAGCAACCAGTCCGAGCCAGGAGGCGGGTCTTAGTACTGTCAATCAACATCATGTACTGTGGAGAATTTATCCGTTCTCCCTGCTAAGTTCTTGATGTATGAGGTTGAAAAGGAGTCAGTGAGTTGAATTCATGAATTCCATTTATTAATACCAAAATACAGCTGGTCCATTTCTCATGCTACCTTTAGGAGCTAGCAGGACGAAATGGCATCAAGCAAAAGTTTTCCATTCTCTTTGTTAGCCTCTATCTAAGCTATCCCTTAAAGAGGGCGTTCCCTAGTGTGTCATCGTGTTTCCTAACATGTCATTTCCTTTAGCTTTAGCTTTGCAACTAGCTAAAAGAGATAGAAGGAAAACACAGAATTATGTATTCTCAACAGTACTCACTGAAGGTGCTAATGAAGGTGAAACGACTTCAATGGAAAACCGTTTATCTGCTAAGCTAACTAGCTCGAGCATTAACTACACAAGCGATGCTAATTACAAAGTGATTGACAGCATTAAACCCCGCCCCCTGGTTGGTTGTTTCTAGTTAGCACCGGGAAAAGACAGAGGAACCCAATCTTTTCACAGATTATCTTTTCCCAGAAACGGTCAAAACATAGTGACAATTTCAACAAATATGTAGTAAGTTACACACTGCAGCTTTAAATAGTTTTTGATTCACTCATTTGGAAGATTTTGTAAAACAATTTTTAATGTGTCCAACAGGTCAGTCTGTCTCAGGCCAGGGAATCCCTTAAAGATTACCAGTGGGCTGCTCAGGGAGCAATAAACTTCCTCCATAATGCCGAGGCGACCTTCATGTCGGCCCCCGGAAGCTTTTCAGATTGCACCCAGGAGCAAAGACAAACCCAACAGGCTTTGGAAGCTCTTGAAAATGGCTTTCAAGCTCATATAAACCATCTGATGGAGCGAGTGCCGCAGGAACGCTGTCTCTCACAACCGGATACCGAGCTCCTTCACATCAACGTCCTCAGCCAGTTGTTAGTTGGAAGAGCTGTACTGGAAGCTCAGGCAAAACTCAGAATGGAGCGTTTGCAGAGGTACTAGATATCACTATACAGTACAGACCAAAAGCTTGGACACACCTTTTAATTCAATGAGTTTCCTTTATTTTCATGACTATTGACATTGTAGATTCACACTGAAGGCATCAAAACTATGAATATGTGGAACATGTGGAAATATGCACTAAACAAAAAAGTGTAAAACAACTGAAAATACCCCTTGTTACGCCCCCTTAGGTCTAGGAGTCCAGGGGCGGTAACATAAAATGTGTCCAGAGATAAAAGTGGAATGAAAGAGTGATTTATTACAAAATGAAGGTTTTCACAGAACCAAAACACAATACAACTTAAGCCAATTAAACAAAAGTAAAGAACCAACAAATTCAGAAATCACTGAGTGCAAATTAAATAAGATGTGCAAACACATCAGTCTAAAGTAACTCAAAACAACCAAAAAGAAAGAACAAAGGGGAGCACCAAAAAACCTCCCAAACACAAGCCTCTAGCTTGTTCAAAGTTTATCTAAAGCAGCTTCAAACCACTTAGCAAAATAAGCAAGAACAAAATTGTTCAAACTGTCCAAAACAGTCACAAAACACGGAAGGTGGGGGTCAGCTTTACACAACCTCTTCCCGCTAGCTGCCCCACTGGAGGAATGAACTCAGACGTCTTTTATATGATGCAGGTGGGTCTCATCAACGTCTGATTGGCTTTGCTGCTCCAATGGGGTGGCTGCTCTCCTGCAGCTTCTAGGCAGCCAATCAGAAAGCTGTGCCCGCACAGCTGATCCTGCATAATAGAAAAAAAAGAGCCTGCACAGCCTCAAGAGGCCAGGGGCCGTAACACCCCTTATATTCTAGTTTCTTCAAAGTAGCAACCTTTTACTGTGATTACTGCTTTGCACACACTCTGCATTTTCTTGATGAGCTTCAACAGGTCGTCACCTGAAATGGTTTTCACTTCATAGGTCAACCTGCCCTGTCAGGTTAATAAGTGGGATTTATTGCCTTATAAATAGTCATGAAATAAAGAAAACCCATTGAATTAGAAGGTGTGTCCAAACCTTTGGTCTGTACTGTATGTCTAAGATGTATTTATATGCTTGTTTTGTTTACACTTCCTGTTCTTACAGGTGTGAAATAAGACAGACAACCCATAGAAAGTGGCATGAAGACATTAAACAGAAAGTATTGCAGTTTGAAGCCAAGCTTTCAGGATGTGCATCAGAGAAAGTCACATCATATGATGAGTGTATCGATCAGAAGAAGAGAGTGAAGGTAGGTCAGATGTAGAAAATCTGCTAGAACCTTGAAATAGAGCTACAAGGCCTGATACTCCAGTAGACTCGGTTCAATTGGGAACCAAAATGGAAACATTCATTACATTTTCAGTTAGTGTGGTTCGCTTTCACACGCACTGTGTCAAACCAACCAAAGCTTTCTAAAAAACCTGTTCCCCTCCTCACCTGCGGGGGCGCTGCACCAAGAACAACTGAAGGAAACGACACAAAAACCTCTGAAGACATGAGCGCAACTTTCTTCTTTGCAAAATGTAAAAAAAAAATGGAGTAGGGTCAGATTTTAGAGGTTGTAGGATTTCTGTTTTGTCTGTAGTAAAAAACCACAAGTCATTTCTTCTGCTAGCGCTAAAATCGCAGGTTTGTTGTGGTTGCATTTACCCAGAATGCCCTACGACGCTATAGTTTGCTTCCTGATTTTGGAGTTGTCTCAGATTCACATGTTATATATGCATCCGAACCACACCAGAGTTCACTTCAGCCAAACCCAGACCATGGCTTGTAAATAGACTATTAACTTTAGAGTTAAATTAACTACAGCGATTTATTCAGGCCAGTGAAGGTAAAAAATAAAAAGGTGTAAATTTCCACCAAAAGTCTTGGAAACTTTGAAAATAATCTTAGAAAAATTCTAGAAAAACTTGGACATTTCTGAGGTTGAAAAGTTGAAAATTTGCTAGAAAAAAACAAACAAAATTTTGAGATTTATCTCAGAATTTTTCTACCAAGAAGCCTTGGAAATTTCGGATTTCACAAGAAGAAAATGTTTGACTTTTGAATCTCTGAAATTTCCAAGTTTTTTCTAGAAAATTTCTGAGACTATTGTTAAAATATCCGATTTTTTGTGCCGTAAATTTACTCCCCTTGTTTTTCTACTTAAAACGGCCCTGATAAACTGTCGTATATTCACAGCTCCCCAAATAAACCAAACTTTCCAGGCAAAGTTCAATTAAAGCAGGGCTGATGTGGATGCTTAAATAGTTACCCCTCTATTTCAAGTTGCCTACATCCTTTGATTACAATTGCACTGCCTTTTTAATTCTTATTTTGTACTTAATTTTACTATATATTAAAATTTTTTGTCTGTTTTTATGTTAAATTATGTAAGGTGACCTTGAGTGTCGAAAGGCGGCTAAGAATAAAATGTATTATTATTATTATTATTATTATTATTATTAAGAGGTATTATTGTTTGATGAGACACTCGTTTGTTTAGACAAACCTGAATTAAACTTTCTCATCTTTGGTAAGATGGTAACTTATTGCAACTGGTAACTTGTTGGTAACTTATTGCAACTAACCAAAACTAACCCAATGTGTTGGGTCAAACCATCAACCCAACCCAGTTGAGTTAAAAAACCCCAGCCAGCGTTGGGTCGGTCCATATTTGACCCAGCACTGGGTAACTAATTGGGTTCATTTTAACCCAGCAGTTTTTACTGTGCTCTTTGTGAAGGTTCTGAGGGAAGATCTTCGTAATCTCACTGGGAAGATGTTTGACCTGAAAGCCGGATGTCCGACGCAGGGTTGTGGCGTCGGGAAGGACGGCGAGCATGGCGCCCTCTGGAGGCGCTGGACGGCATTACAACGACGTTTGGGCCTCCTGTTGGTACACACAGAACAGAAGGAAGAGGAATGGAAGGACATCACGACAAGTGTGAGTATCATTGTTGATGAATACCTACAGGCAGAAAGTAATCCTAATTTGTGCTTTGATGGTAATTATTGACAGTTGAATTCTACTTTCCTTAGATAGAGGAGAGTTGCAACTATTTGTCCGGTCTTCAGGCTGAACTTCCAGGCTCTTCCACTATGAGTTTCTCTCAGGAGGAACCTCAGGAGCTTCTGGCCAAAATGGAGCAGCAGCAGCTGGCCTTATCATCACTGAAGCATCTATTGGAGCACACTTTGGGCTTATCCTCTTCCCAAGACGGCGTCCTCCCTGGATCCACTGGAAAATCCCTGAAGAATATGCAAGAGAGCATCTGGAGGTGGGATTTCTTAAATCTGACTTTGTAAAATGATAGAACCAGCTGAAAGGTAAATGTTTTTAAAACATCATTGATTCCCTCAGCTTGAAAGAGAGAAACCTGCTTCTCATGGCTGCAGCGGAGGAAGAGGAGAAAGAGAGACGGCAAGCTGAAGAAGAAATACGAGATGTTGAGAAAAAATTGTTTGAGATTTTACCAGAACTGGAAACGAGTTCAAATCCAAGCAAAACGCAGGTCAGCTCATTTTTTATGCTTCATTAATACATTCACATACTGTATATACACAAATACAAAAACTTAGCTTATAAAAGATTGGGAGCTCGTGTTTTTCTGGAAGACAAGTGGAATTTTAAACAACTCAATACATTTTCTGAAAGATTATCTTGAAACCAAGATAACATTTACATTTACGTGAGTAGAAAATGTGCTTTTTACTTTTACTTGCGTAACTGGAAGTGTCGCTACTGTTACTTGAGTAAAATTTCTATATTCTACTTCTTTTAACCAGAAAGTCCCCAGACACACACCTGTAGCTTTTGGTTAAAGTTTCATACGTTTTATATTGAAACAAATAGATTTGGAAAAACATTTATTTTAAGTAATTTTGTTATTTTGTAATGATGTTGTTTATATTTTGGTCTATAAAATAACATAATTTCCACACATTTTTCTATTTTGGTCCCGTCTGGATACGTAATTTTTAAATATTAAATGACTTGATCAATAAAGTTTTTACTGTTTCACTCGAGTAATTTTTTTAAAACCTTTCCTTGAATCCAGTTTTTGCCTTTGCTTGTTACATCCTGTCTCATCTTGTTTTCATGTTTTTCTGCACTAAAAGGAGCTCCAGGAAAATGTTATCGCTCTAAAAACCCAACTTAAACACATCCTGGACACCTGGAGGAGCCGACATGCAGAAATCCCGCCAGATATCCGAAAAAAGATCCAAAATGTGGAACAATCCGTCCAGAAAGCAAAAGAAATGGTGACATTAATTAACTTCCATCTTTACCGACACAGGAATCATCTTTCACCAAAGCCGTTTTTTCCAAACAAAATGTTTTTTATTCAACAGCTTTTGGAGACGGACAACCCAATCAGGAAGCTTTCACGTAGAGTCAGGGAACTGGGTTCTGGTCTGGAGAGAGTGAAATCTTTACTGGAGCAGAAAAGTCCAACAATCAGAGAAGCTCAATGTGTCCTGAAGGTCTTTATGTCTTCATTTTGTATTTTTGTCTGTTTGCTTGAACATCTTTTTGATAATTTCATAAAATGCGATTTTTTTTACCACATATTAAAATTACTTTCCCCGCTTTTAATCAATGGATTTTACTTTTTTTGGTGTCGGGAACTATTTTTTTTGCACAAGAAGCAAAGAAATGGGCTTCAGATTGTTGTGTGTTGTTCTCCAGTGTGTGTGGGATGAACTGGACACCTGGCACAGCAGCTTGACGCTCCTAGAGAGTGAAGTGCAGGACGTTGCGGAGGACCAACCGGATGAGGCCCAGCTCCTCATGGACCAGCTCACAGAACCGCTGCAGCTCTATCAGAACGCGTCCCGCCTGGCCGAGAACCGAACCGCCTTCCTCAACAAGGTTTCCTTCTTCTCTCATTACTCAGATATCTACACTCAGCTCAAGTAGGACTGAAAAATATTATCAATTACATAAAAACGTGTCTGCTAATGTTTCTATTTTCCTCTCTGACGTTAGATTCCTGCCTGCCTGCAGGAGTTTGAAGACATTTCTCACCGAGCGTCCTGCTGGTTGGATGAAGCCCAATTATGGCTTGGCACTCAGTGCAAGTTTACAACAGCCAAAAGTCTCAGCAACCATGTCAAGTATTTAGAGGTTAGAGGTCCACCGAAACGCTCTCTGGTCTACAAATGTCAGCCTTTTTTGACCCATACAATAAATGTTTTAATTCAGGACAGACAATCCTGGCATTAAAGGGCATCAATTATACACAATTTGCAGTTTCTGTGTTTTTACACTTCCATTTGGCTCTATACTGCTTCTACAAACAACTGAAGGATTTAAAAAAAAGACCTGGATGTTTTTTTGATGTCTGGAAAATTAGCAAAAATTGTTGAGTCACATTCGACAGGCACTGCGCTGTTACCTAGCAACCCCAGCCGAGCTCCAGCACATTTAATCAGTTTGTTTTACCACTGTACAATGGCTGCTGGAACAGACAAGTATTTTTGTTGTTGCCTTACTATCAAAAAACCACTTGCTGCATTCTTTTTGGTTGTGCAGGAGGCTCCACTTTTGCTTTTCAAAGATGTACAGTTGCATAATTGCACATCTGTCTGCAGCCATTTTCAAGTGCGAGTGTAAACGCTGAGTGGGGGGCGTGGCCTGCAGCAACTTATTTGAATTTAAAGGGTCAAAGACCAAAAACAGGCAGAACTGAGCAGATTAAAATCTCATATTCTAAGAATTTGATTTTATTTTTTGCAGTAAATGTAAAAAATATGTTTTGTACAAGCCATAATCCCACAATATCCCAAAAACACAGTATTACCCATTGATTTACCAGTAAATCAGAATTAGAAATTAGAAACTTTAAATCAGATATTATATTTTGCACATTTTACCCCAACCGTTTATTAACTGGTTGTGATATTTTTTCTTTTTTTTTTTTAACTGAAATTTCTGGAGTAGTTGATCCTGGAAGACTCTGACAGGATCAGACACACCCTGCAGGTGTTTAAGTCGGGCCTGGCGGAGATCTCTGCCGTGTGTGACGTCAGCGCTCAGGAAGAGAGGCTGGACCAAAGAGACCAACAGGTTCAGGAAATGCAGCAGACCATCGTCGAGCCACTCGACCAGCTCCAGCAGGCTGCTGCGGTAAAAACCCCAAAATAAAAGCAATTTTTTATGCTAATGCTAGCATTGAAAGTTCCCACCCAACTGAAATGCTTCTAAACTGAAGCCAGTTTCCTTTGCAGATAGTGGAAGTTGTTGAAGCTGACATTAAGGTGATGGAGAAAAACGTCTCAAAATTCAGAAACATTTCATACTCGATGGATGATGCAGACGTAACGCAGGCAGAACGTCTTTACAACTGTGAGGTAAAACACTGCTGATGAAGATTTGATCATTTGTTTGACAGTTAAATGCTTCAGCTTGGTTAGAACTTGCTTAACTGATGCATTTTCTGACTAATATGGACGTTTTAACTCTAGTTTGAACTGTATTTTGCACCTAAAGGAGATCCTGACCCAGATTCAGTCGATGCAGAAAAGTTTGGAAGACATGGAGAGCTGGAAAGAGGAGGTCCATCTCCCCGAAGGAGCAGAAAACCTGATGATCTTCTCCAAAGCCAGAATGCTGCTTGAACAGCTGGATGGGCTGGAACAAACCACCAGAGAGAAAACATGTTTGCTGGAGGTACAGCACGTTTTAAAACGGGGATTATGTCAAAATGCTGTCATTGAAATCTTATACAAGTACAAAAGTTAAAGCATTCAAAAGTGCTACTGTTTTAAATGAGGTGAAGGATTATTAAATAAAATGGCTTTGTGTATTTTGAGTCACTCACGGATTGTTCCATACGTGATGTATTATGTAAACATGTGGGGTAGTAATCATAAAATATATATAAATTAGTTGTTTTATTTTACAAGAGAGATGTCAGACGTGAGTGGAAGTGGATACACACATCACACAACCCCAATTTTTAGAGCTAAGCTTATTGAAACTTAATGAATTGATAAAGGACAATATTTTAACATTTGTGTACAAAGCACATATATTTATTTATTTATTTTTTACCAAACATATTCAAAAGAGATTTGTAAGAAGAAAAAGGAAAAACAACTTTAAAAGAACAAATATTTAAATGTATATGTGAATATATATAAAAATTTGACAATGGAATGTATTTCAATTAAAGGTGGAACAATCTAAATCTCTTCCTAAATTTAAAAATAATGTGAAAATCATTCTGTTGAAGCGATATGACGTTGAATAAGCTGTTTTATTCTGCAATACTCTTCTGAGTTGAATAACTTTTATATTCTCTTCATGTGAATATGGGGCAGATATTATAAGTTTATACTTCTTTCTGCTCTATTTTAATCATTATTTCCTTCAGTTAATACATTCATATTTATTTATTTATGTATTGTATTTGAAGTATGCCTAATCTTCGAATACAGGTTGGCAGCTTGTTTGGTTTTTTTGATGACAAGAATGATGTAAAGCAGAAATCTGTGTTTTTATATGTGCATTTTCTTCGATTAACACAACAAATGTCATTGAAACAGGCATGATAATATTTTTTCTTTGCTGTTCTTGACTAACAGAACAAAAAGGAAGAAGAAGAAACGACTGAGAATCTTAATATTATCTCCGATTCATCTGAAGAGATGCCGCTGCTGGAGAACCCTGCACACAGACGCTTTTTCCAGGTAACAATAATAACAATGTTAGATAAAGAAAAGCTTCTAACAAGGCCTGATTCATTTAAAACTTTTGATTACTTGAGAATTTTGATTGCCATACACTGAAAAGCTTGTAGGCGTTTGCCACTTTTAAATTATATGTTTGAGCTTTTCACGCTTTGTTAGGTCTGTTTTCTGGATTTATCTGAATCTCCTTATGAAAGTTCTCATAATAAAGTTACAGTAAAAATATTAAGTTAAAAGGGAAGTTCATTAACTCATTGAATATTAGTTTGGCAGCTGTGAAAAAGTCTGGCTTCATTAATTGATTGCAGATTTTTCCGTCTGTAAAAGGGACTTTATAATTACTTAACTTTTTAATACAGTTTTTGGTCACTTGTATATGGCTGACAAAAAAGTGACCAGCCTAAACTAAATAATCAGTTTAACCCGACAGGTTCCCTACAAGTTTATATAAGTTACAAGTGTGTATTGAGTACACACTTGTAACTCGAGTCACATGTGCCAAATTATTTAATAAGTTTTACTAAAGAAGCTTGTTTTAGGTCAATAATTCTTGAACATTGACTAAAAAAGCAATAGTTCCACTAGCAGATTATTTTACTGATAACGTGAAATATGATTTGTTACAAGGGAAATAATCTGCCAATGGAACTAGAACTGGGTTGCTAGGTAACGGGCTGGGCTTGACTGGTGTTGCTAGGTAACGGCGCTAGTGGAACTAGAACTTTTTTATCAATACTAAAGAAAATCCAACCTTTATATATATACACTGTATATATATATATATATATATAATGGATAAGAAACAGTTATTATTTCTTTTTTTTTATTTCGATATAAAAAATGTAAAATTTTCAGATTACCTAAATCTGCTTGCTGGGACTTGGCAGTGTTGTACTTCTCAAATTTATTCTCCTTCTCTAAAAATGTGTTATAAAGTGAAAGTTGCTTACTTCATCACTGTGTGGAAAATAGAATAGAATAGAATTAAATAGAATATACTTTACTTATCTGAAGGAGAAATTGCTTGTTAGTTGATTAGCTACTCCATCCAAAATGTTATTAGCAATAGAAATAAGAATAAAGTTTCTAAATATATATATGCCTATATAAGAGTGATGTAAATAATTCATTATGACTGAATATAAATAAATAACTAAATAAATAAGCACATGTAAATATGTTAATCTATAAATAATCTATAAATGAGTACAGAGAACATTAGATTAATTTAGCTTGAAATATTGAAATATTAGATAAAAATATATTTTTATTTATTATTTATTTTATAAATATATACATAAATATATTAATACTTACTAAACTAATGCAATTTTTCATATTATGCTCTAGATTTGAGTAAAATCCTTCATTCATCCATGAAAGTAGCACCGACTTATCGACACAGTTCAGTGACTGAGTGATTATTGCTCCAGTTTAATTCAACTCACACGTTTGGTGATTTATTCATTCTCATCCCTGCAATCAGGAGGCTTTTGAGGTGTATGTTACAGAGGAAGAGGAGGATGAAGGAGATGAGAGTTGTCACTCTTCCTCCTCTGACACACTAACATGCAGTTTTCCAGAGGTAAATCTTTGAACTGATCCAAACCTGAGCGTAACTCTACGTAACTTTGGGCTCCATTCAGAAAATCTTTACATCTCCTATTATTTACAAAGTATAATTTTTTTTATTCTGAAGAGGAATAAAAATGCTTTTTTGTATTTATTAAGCTTCCTTTTAATTATTTTCAAATAAAATTCATGCATGTATTCTTTGCTACTAATTAAATTAACCCATTTTTGAATGAAGTGAAGCTGTAGCGGACAGGTTTTTGTTTCTCCTTAGAAACCCCCTCCTCCACTGTCGAGAGCAGCTGCTTGAAACGCTTCCTTTCATCCATACACTCAAAACGAGAAGGTCATGTTTGAATAAATGTGTGGGCATGGATTTTATTTGCATTTCTATTTTCACAAACTCACCAGGACCTGGAGGAGACGCTCAATCTACCAGATGAACGAAGGGAGGACATGGTAAAAATATTAGAAACAAGGATATGAGGTTTTATTCTTAACAAAAACAATAACATGTTAGATTAAAGTGATTCATTTGTCTTTCAGGAGGAGCAGAGTGCAGCTTATCAGGCTGAAAACGGTCCAGACGAACCTGGAATCGGTGTTTTACGTGTAAAATCTGGACTTGATGACAGTTTTGGACCCACATCTCCAAAACTGGGCTTGAACGCTTGCCAAACCTTTCCTTTTGAAAAAGTAGAGGATGGTGTAAAAGACGAACATGTTACAGGTTCATCAGAGCAGAAAATGGCCAACGTTGATCCGCAAATCTACTCGTGTTTGATGGAAGCTGTGGTGGGAGACACCAGGCTGATTCCTTCAAGACCCATAACTCCCTTTTGCTCTAAAAAAGCCTCAGATGAGCTGCGAGAGGAGGAAGATAAACATCTGTCTTCGTCCTCGGCTGACCTTTCACACCCGGTGAGTGTCCAAGAATAATGGAAATTAAAAATGATGCTAATTTTTAAACCATAATCCATCCAATCTGGCTGTTTTCCTCTTTAATCTTCAGGGAGTGTTAAACAAACTGAAGGAGCAAAAAGAAGTCAGTCCAAGTTCAGAATCTCAGAAAACTGAAGCATCATTTGGGTAACAAACTGCAAACGAGAAGAAAAAATGTTTTCATACTTTAGTTTGTTCAAGCCTACAGTACACCCGTCCTCATTCTGTGTCCCTCAGCTCTCCTGATGATGATGAGGATGATGATGATGATGATGATGATGATGATGATGTGGAAAATCAGCATTGGACTCATATTTGCTCCCATATTGGGAAGAAAGTGAGCGCTTTGAGGAAAGTTTTGGAGGAGCAGCAAAACATGATCGGCACTCAAGACGGAGGAAAAAAGAAAACGGTTAGAAAATACGTGAAAAATAAATGTGGAGTGACAAAATACCGAACAGAATAGATGTTTTCCATCTATTCAGGCCTTTAAGTTTTCAATTTAAGTTTAAATTTAAGTTGTTGATTTTAAATAAAGGAGAGTTAAAAGACTTAAAGAAAGAGGAAGAGGGGTAAATTACTTTTTCTACTTTAAGAAGAAGACTAAGTAAAGAAAAAAAAAAGATTTGAATACATTTCAAAGCATAAATTGCTTCCTGATCTAAAATGGAGCTGCTTCTTCTTTGTTTTTGTTCAGGTTCCAGGAAAAGAGCCCATGTCTGCAGCGTCTGTTTCCTCGGTTCTACAGCAAATAAAAGACACAAACGCTAAGCTGAGACAAACGTTACATGAGGTACAAAGAGTAATCTGAAAACAATCCAATTCTCAACCTGGTAATTTTGACTAATTGTGTTGATTATGTCCAGTAAGAAAGATTTAATCTAACAAGATAACAAAGAAGCTAAGACGATATGTAAATGATTTTTTAAAATAATTATTTCAGTTTTTCAATCAAATTTTGGTTACTTCTATATAGCTGACAAAAAGTGACCTGTCAAGTTTTCTATGAGTTTATATGAATTGCAGGTGTGTATTAAATGCTATGAGTCACATGTCCCAAATTATATATTATATATAATACATGTTATATTATAGAAGCTTGTTTTAGGTAAATAATTATTGAATATTGATTAAAAAAAGCAATAGTTATTACACTTATAACATGTGAAAAATGTCTTGCTATAAGTGAAATAATCTGCCAGTGGAACTAGAATTTGGTTGCTAGGTGACGGGTTGGGTTTGGCTGGCGTTGCTAGGTAACGTTTTACTTAATTATTTAGTTAAAGCAAGCTCCTATATCTTGCTGAAAAGCTACTTGTAAGTTAGTTTTGTCTTATTTCAAATGAACCAAGATATTTTCACTACAAACGAGACCAAAAATACTTGGTAAGATTTTGTGTTTTTGCAGTGTTTAAGTGATAAAAAGAGAGTTCAAAAAACTAGAACCAGAACAGTTTGACTTGTAAAATATTCAAGTAGTTTTGAGGCTTTTCTTTTCACTTAGTGCTTTTGCTCTATTTTGTAATAATAAATCTCAATAAAAAACCGAAGTTTATTTTTGTAATGTGGAAAAAGAATGACTAACTTTGGTAATCCCCAGGTGAAGGCCTCAAGTTCTTCTCATCCAGGAGTGAAGAAGAAGTTCAGCGAGGCAGTGCAAAGCGTCGTAACGTGTCTCGACTCGTCAGCCAACCTGCTGACCCCTGATGAACCTGCAGCGGCGGATCCTCGGCTGAGGCTGCTGCAGCTGG
Source organism: Xiphophorus couchianus (assembly GCF_001444195.1). Classification (NCBI taxonomy): domain Eukaryota; kingdom Metazoa; phylum Chordata; class Actinopteri; order Cyprinodontiformes; family Poeciliidae; genus Xiphophorus; species Xiphophorus couchianus. Next base: position 297,034 of record NC_040242.1, on the reverse strand, counting down.
AGGTGGCTGACCACCATCAACCTGCTTAAGTTACAATATTATCAGCAAACCTGAAAATACAGCTTAGTGCAAAACAGAGGTGGGGGAGTACCCAAAAACTGTACTCAAGTAAGAGTAGCACTACTTCAACATATTTTCAATCTAGTAAAAGTAAGATTTTAAAAAAAAGAAATTTCTCAAGTAAAAGTAAAAAAGTATTTTGCAAAATGTTTACTCAAGTACTGAGTAACTGATCAGATTATCATTTAATATCTAAAAACTACATACCATAATCAGATGGACCAAAATGTAAAGTAAACTAAAAACTTTGGTATTTAAGGACCAAAATGAAAACAATTCATATAAGTAAAAAAAATAACAAAACCAGACAAAAGAAAACATTTCCAATGCAGTTTCCTTCAATAATAAAACTTCAGAAACTTTAAGTAAAACTGTAGGTTTTTGGTGAATTTTTGGTTAAAACATGTTTGTTTTTCACGTAGTGAGTAGAAAATCCAGAAATTTTACTCAAGAGTAGAAAAGCATTTGGTAAAACGTTTACTCAAGTACTGAGAAAGTGATCAAATTATCAATCATTTAAAATTTAAAAAACTGCATCGTCACCAGGCCAAAATCTAAAGTTAAGTGGAGATTTTGGTATTTTAAAGACCAAAATGACAAAAAATAACAAAATTAGACAAGAACAATCCAAATCAGTTTCTTCAAAAAGAAAAACAACAACTTATGAAACTAACAAAAACTTCAAGTTTGTGGTGATTTTTTTTTTGTAGAAAATCCAGAAATTTTACTCAAGTAAGAGTAGCAATACTTCATAATAAAATTACTCGAGTAAAAATAAAATGTACTCCTTAAAAACAATTTATTTTAAAAAAGGCTACTAGCGTAAATGTAATTGAGTAAATGTAACTAGTTACTTCCCAACTCTGGCACTACATTTCAGGGTTTTTTTTGCTTTCCTTTGTGTTTGTTTCAGAGTTTATGGGCTCAGTTGGAGCCTTTAGCTAAGCTGGTGGGTGAAGTGGAAGCGCAGATCAAACCTGCTGTCCTGATGCGAGAATCAGACGCTCACAGCTGTTTGGCGTCGCTTGACGATTTTGTCCAGGCGGTCCAGCTTCTCCTCACCTCCTCCCACAATCGGCTGCTTGAGCACTCAGGGCTGCAGAGCCAACATCAGGTTTGATGTATTGCAAATCAATGCCAAGCTTTTCCAGATGTATAAATTTCTCTCTTTAAATGCAAAAAACACAGACCATCATTTAAAGGGGTAGTATTTGGTAAAATTATGTTATAATGTTATTCCCCTATTAAAAATATACCTGCATTTTTTCCTTGATTCTTTCATGCATGTTTGGTAAATTTTTTAATCTCCATGGCAACCATGCAGCTGTGGGAACACCTGCTTTCACCAAGCGTAGTTTTTTCAACAAAGCTCCTCTCCTCCTCACAGCTTCAGTTTCTAAGCTTCCACCTCACTCAGCTCCTTCAGACTAGCCAGCAGCAATTAGCAAACATCTGTTCATAATTTGCATACGCTCAGCTCATTACATGAGCTACCTCTCAGTGAAACACTGGTAAAAATGTTGCTAGAGACATTTTTTCCTTTGGTCCAGCATCTATTAAGAACCACAAAAGCTACATGAAACAAATTAGCTTATAAAATTGCTTCTTTTTTTTTAAGAAAGAAGAGCACTTTAATGTTTTAAAATGACTTTTTTTACACAAAAGGAATGAAACACAATTTTTCTATAGAACATATCGTTTGTAGTAGAAAGTTATTTCCAAAGTAGCATACTAATTTGCAACCAAAAGACATAAAAGTTACAATTTAAAAAAGAAAGACGCTGTTAGTGTTGTTTGTAAAAATGCTTTACATTTATTTTTACGTTTACATTTTAAAACAAAAATCTTTTTGCATTTTTGACCAAAGTTATTAAGAGCCACATGTTTCTCTGTAGCCTGCAGAACCCTAATCTAGAGGGCCACAGAAATCATGATGGCAGGCTGCATTTGGCCCCGCGCCTCGAGTTTGACACATATGCACAATATCCCTGTAGTTTAAGCTGAAATAATAAAACTTTGTAAGAAAATGTAGCCAAATAACCTGCTAGTAAATGTTTAATGATGAAATTAACAATTAAATTCAGAGTTTTCTGTGAAGAACTTGATAAAAATCAACGTCTTTCTCTCCGTACTGTAGACTCTTCCCTCCTGCCAGCCTCGTCTCCTGGATCCATTTGATACGGGACTTTGTGAGATCTTCCCAAACCTGAAAGGTCCGCTCAGCTTGGAGGTAACAACCGCTGCAATTTAGCTTTCTGAAAAAGTTTTAACATTTTAAAAAGTTTGCAACAAAATTGCAAACATTTTCGTGACATTTACATTTTTTCCCCCCCGTTTTTCTGAAAGTTCAACCCATAAATATTCTCACCAAAACTCTGGTTCTGTTTATCGTCCCAGTGTGAGCCGGGCGGAAGAGAGGAACTGCAACACGCCTCCCAATGCTTGCTTCAGGGAACCTCTCGCCTCTTGAAATGGTGTGAGGAGAGTTTAACAGAAAAACGGACGAGCCTTATTCCCAGCCGCAGCAAACTTCAAGCTGATCTCTGCAGACACAAGGTATCTGATTAAGCAGGCAAAGCCCGGGTTTAAGTTAGAAACTCCACTTTTCCCACAAAGTGAATCCAACCTCCAAGAGTTTATGATTCAGGACCTCCAAACGTCCTGTTTGTTGAATTATTTACTGTTTAATTCACTTTTGTCACAAATCTGGATTCATTATGCAGAAACTCCTCCAGGTCCTCGGATCCCAGCTGTCTTTTCTTCAGTACCTATTCCAGCATGAACCTAATGCACTTAGCAGCAAACAGGATGAATGGGTACATCTGGAAGTCAGGGCCAAAACTCTGCAGCAACAAGTGCTGGAAGAAGGAATGGCTTCTCAGAAGAGGCTTCGGGTTTGTAATGTTTGTTTGCTGAAGGCCATTTGAGCTTCTGCACACATAAATACGCATCTTTGTTGTGTCTAAAAATCCGCTCTGGGGTTTTCTGAAATGTATGGATTTTATGTTTGCCTTTGCTTTAGGATTGGACCCACTGGGAGCAACTTTGTGGTCAACTTGGCAGCGTGTTGGATGAGTCAGAAGCTTTTTCTAGCGCTGCAGAACCAGAGGGAGACGATGAGGAGGAGACGGTGGAGCGGAGGCTACATGCCTGCAAGGTAAGTCCAGTGAAAATTTCACACAGTTTATCCTCATTTCTTCTCTCAGGTTGCCTAGTTACTCCTTTTTCCCAACTAAACAGAACCACAAATAAGCAGGAAATACAGATCTGCGAAGGGGGAAAAAGAAAAATCCCATTGAGATTTTAAGAAAACTATTAAAGGAGAAAAGGACGCAAAAAACATGTTGCATTAACAAATAATGCAACATTTGAGACGCAAAATAATAAAAATTTAAAAAGGACAGTGAGATTTTAAGTTTAAGAAAAAAAACCCACAAACACTATTTTCAAACAAATGGGAAAAAATCCTTTTAAAATAGTAAAGCAGTTCTAAAAAACATGAATATTTACCAAAGTTCAGTCTTGGACATGTTGTTTTGTTGTCATGTATTTATAAACAAACTAAATAAACATAGAAATCATGTATCTAGCACTGTAGACATAGAAAATAGTTTGTCATTATTGCACATTTTATCTACTGTAATGTATAAATTATGTATTTTTCTGCTGAAATTTAAACATATTATGTTGAATATTTTTATTTATATGCCATATTTTCATCAAAATAAAGTTATTTCTTTTGAGTTTTGAAAAAAGTAATCAGAAGTTTTGCCATTGTTCAAACTCGACATAATTCGAATTCTGCTTGATTCCCAGCGGACTCTGATCCGGCTGGAGGAGAGCCGCTCCGTGTTGGGATCGTTTTTGGATCACAGGCTGGTGCTGCAGGCAGAGCTGTGGTTCGGTGCCTCGGTTGCACAGGAAGGGGGCGCTCTGGAGCTGCGATGGAAAGGCGCCTACCGGCGTACGGAGCAAGAAATCCTCCGCCTGAGAAACATCCAGGAAAGCAGAGCCAGGTGGGCAAGATGCAGCATTACCAATCTGAAGCATCTAATCAGGAGAAAACATGTTTTGTACAAGAAGCAGAAGAGCAGAATTATTATGGCTTGAGCTCTTGACAAATTGAAATAACCAGATGAGCAGTTTTATTTAGAAGTACACTGCAAAAACACAAAATGTTACCAAGTATTTTTGTCTATTTTGTAGTGCAGATATCTTAGTACAAAACTGACAAGTTAGTTTTGTCTAACTTATTAGTTAGACAAAACTAACTGACAAGTAGCTTTCCAGCAACATAAAGGAACTGGATTTTTTAAAGGTTTTATTGGCTCTAGTGGCCTTTATCTGAAAGTGGGCAACGAGAGAAGTGGAAGACATGCGGCAAAGGTTGCCAGGCCGGGAATCGAACCCGCGACAGAGCACCAACTGTCATTGAGCATCAAAATACTGCCTGCAAAAATTAAAATTAACAAGATATTGACTGCATAAAAGAATCAAGGTGGCAGTTATAGCTTCCTAACTTTTTGGGTTGAATCTTTTTTATATTTCGTTTAAAAATATGTTTTCATTATTTTCCTAGCAATATATATGAGAACTTTGTTCCAAAAGCATTGCTGTATTAGGATAATTTTATTGAACTGGTGTGTCTGCAAAGCAAAAACAAAATATTACTAATAAAAGAAAATGTATCATTTAAGAAGTTACACATCTGAAAATGTAAAATACTTCAGCTCCATTTGGTGGATAATTTTTACTCTTGTTGTGCAGAAGGGGCCACACAAATTTATTACAAGAGCCATAAATGGCCCTCGGGCCTCACATTGAACACCTCAAGTATAAAACTTGAGATTAATTTTGCAGGAATAAATAATCTAAAGCTTTAGTTCTCTTTTATTAATATTTTCATCTTCACTTTACATGAGAATTCAGCAAAAATATTTACAAAAAATTTTGCAGTACGTTTACTTTACATTATAGGAAGCCAAATATAATTTGTTGTTAAATTTATGAAACAAGCTAAAAAAATAAAAAAAAAAGAAAGAATTTTTTGTTTTCAAGCATGCACTTACGAGCAAAAAAATAATTTAAGGAATACAAATGTATATAAGTTTAAATTTTATGTTTCTGCTTATAATTTCTATAAGAAAGTTATATTTTTGTCTTATTTTATGCATATTTCAAAGATAAGAAGTAGTTAGTTCAATTTGATGCCATAAATCTAATATTTGTGTACCTTTTCAGTCAAGCTGTTTAAAAGTTTTGAGTGATTGATTTTTGATTTATTTAGTCATCGAAACACTAACAATTTAAAGAGTTTTGATTGCCCATAAATCAAGATGGTGGAGCGAACTGGGAACGGTTCAATCTCTGACTTTGAAGCAGTTTAAAGACGTTGAATCAAATAACATCCCTGGATTATAGTTTGCTCATCTGAGCGGGAAAAATTCATAAATATACTGTTTGTCTTATTTCTGGATTCAGAACAACAGATGGAGAAAGAGTTAAAAGAGAAGACAGGTATATAAGAAAAAATAAAAAGGAAGCTTATCTTTTATTTTCATTTTTGCCTTTGGACATCCACCAAGCTGGCCTTTGGTGTGTGTGAGGGGGCCTTCATGTTCTGCCCCGCTGGTTGATCTATCAGTCCTGGCTGTCCTCCCCACAGATTCCTGGCTGGCGTTGCTTCGGTCGGTGAGCATCTGCTGGCCGCCGGCGAACACCTGAAGACTTCCTCAGACCTGAGTCAGGAATCCGTTCAAAGGCGACTGCTGGATCTGCTGGTGAGGCGCTTATCTGCTTCATTAGCAATGACCTGCAGGGGGCGTGCCGTGGTGGCGTAGCGGTTAGCGCGACCCGTATTTGGAGGCCTTGAGTCCTCAACGCGGCCGTCGTGGGTTCGACTCCCGGACCCGACGGGAAGACATCCGACATTTGTCAGATGTCTTCCCCCCGTCTTTCCCTCTTTCCTGTCAGCCTGCTGTCACATAAGGGACACTAGAGCCCACAAAAGACCCCTGGAGGGGTAAAAAAAAAAAAAAAGCAATGACCTGCAGGATGTGCAGGCCGCTGCTTTCAGCAGTGATACCAACATCAGTGGCTTATTATGGGTTTATTATAGTTTATTATTGGCTTATTATTGGTTTGTTATTGGTTTATTATTTGTTTATTATTGGTTTGTTATTGAAGACATATTTAAGTCCGAAATGTTTTAATGGTTTTCTTTAAATTTATGAAAAGTGTGTATCATGAGCACTGATCGTCCGTCCGCCCAGAATGACTGAGAACTTTCATAAAGTTTGGAATTTGAATAAAAAATGTGCAGATCCCCATATTAGGAAACATAGCAGAGTAAAGCAGAAGCATGCATTGATTGATTGATTGGTTCATTCATTCATTCATTCATTCATGTTGCGATCTCTTGTCTCTTAAAAATGAGACGCATCATCTTATTTTTCAGGGAGATCTGCTTAAACCACAGGTTGATGTAAAATAAAATTTACTGTCAACAAAAATCCTTCAAATGATAAAAATTATAAATATTTCAAGTTTGTTTCATCAAACTGACCACATTAAATCACTAAAACCACAATACAATTTTATCAGGTGTCCTTAGTTTAATAAAACTCAAAATAATGTTCCAAACACATTAATTATAATTATTCCAACATTGTCAACTTTTCCCCAGGACGTCTCCGTGGAGCTGGCAGCCGTTTCCAAGGAAACCAGTCGGCTTGTCCACCTGAGGGACGCCGAGTATCCCAAACTGAGAAGTCTGGTCTCACAGCTGGAGGCCAGCTGCAGCCAGCTGACCTCTGACCTTTCCAAGATGCTGGAGCATCTGCTGCAGGTTCAGTGTTTCAGTACTTAGAGAAAATAACGTTTTAAATTAACAGATATGAAGCAGCTGAGAGTGTTTGAGATTGTGTCAGATTTCATGTTAGTTCTGTTCGTTTTCAGAAATAATTAGACTCAGAGAACCGCCCTCGGCTGCTGGGAGTATAAACTTAAATGTCTTCTAGGCGATCAGAGAGGGAAGGAATCAGCAGGAAGGTCACTTTTAATTTTTTCTCTCCATTCATCATCGGTGACTGGAACCAGATATCTGGCTTCACTATAATTAGTCAGATTTTGCCAGATTTTTTCTCCCAGTTGGCTGAGTTTGAAGCCTTACAATCTGGAAACCATTTCAGCAGATCTTATCTTCTGAAGAGAGATTTAGTAACACGGATACTGATGATGTTCTCCTTATTAATACCAGATGTTTCATACAGAATTACTTTGATTAAGAGCAATAAAACCAACCAGCAGAGCATTAAAAGGGACAGATGTTTATGTGAAATGAAAATCAGTTATTGTTATGTTGAATTATGTTTATTAGCGCCTGGTGAACGAACAGCCGCCACTAAAGCTGCTGTCTGAACTGGAGAACTGGCTGAAGGAAACGGAAACTCGACTTAGCCGGGAGAAGAAAAGCGTTCTGACGGCCAAAAATGCAGCTGAGATGGTTGAAATTCTGCAGCAATGTCAGGTACGTCATGTGTGTTTTATGCATTCATTTAAATAATAATTAAATTAAAGCTGCTTTTTTTTTGTCAGGATTACTGTTTTAAGTTGATTTCCAGCCTGAAATATATAGTTCATATTCTAACTTACCGTATTTTTCTGACTATAAGCTGCTACGTTTTCCCCACGGCTTTTCCGTGGATTTTTCTTCAACCACCAGGGGGCTCTTTAGCAGGAAGTGAATCATTGGAAGTCAAAACTGGAAATCAAAGAAGAAAGCGCTAATTTTAATTTAGAACAAGCACATGCTAGCAGCAGGCAAGACAGAGGAATGTTTTCAAACTCATATGATGCAGCTTTTAAGTTGAGGAGTATCGATCTGGCAGTACAGGATGGAAATAGAGCCGCTGCACGTAAACTGGGGGTGAACCAATCCAAGGTTCGGCTTTGGAGACGCAGGGCTGCGTCCTTAATAAATCCAGCAGATTTATGGAAAACCGAGAGCGGCGGAGATACCAGCGGCTTGTAGCCCGGTGCGGCTTATATATGTGCGTTTCCAGGTTTTTTTTTTTTGTTTGTTTTTTTTTTTCCAAATAAATTGTCGGTGCGGCTTATAGTATGGTGCGCTCTACAGTCCGGAAAATACGGTATTTACATTTTTTCATGTTCCAACTACAATTATAACTTTACTTTATTGATACTTTATGTGACAAGTTAACATAAAGTAGGTCTGAATGTAAAATCTAAAGAAAGCAATGCAAGTTTTACAAATTAAAGATGTGATGTACATTTTTACTCAACCTCCCTGAACAAAGTCTTTTAGATTGTGTCTCTACTTATCTAAAAACTGACATTTTTGTTTGTTTTTCTTTGGAGAATTTCTTATGTTTAGTCAGATTGAATGGAGACAGTTTGTTTTTTTTTTTGCTCTACTGAAGAAAAAGATTCCCCCAGCATGATGCTGACACCACCATGTTTCAGAATGGCGTTGGTGTTTTCTAAATGTTGTGCAGCCGTTGTTTTGCAGACATAGCGATTAAAATGAAGGTTGAAAAAAGATTTTTGCTCTCATCTGACCAAACCATCTGGGTTTAATTTTCCTACATGGTTTTTACTGCAAAAACACAAAATTTTACCAATTATTTTGGTCTAGTTTCTAGTGCAAATGTCTTAGTTCACTTGAAATAAGACACAACTAACTTAAAAGTACATTTTCTGAAAGATATAAGAGCTTGTTTTAAGTAAATCATTCCTTAATATTGATTAAAAAAACAACTAGTTCAGCTGGCAGATTATTTTAATTATAACAAGACATTTCCCCATGCTATAATGGCAGATTATTAAAATACTTTTTTCATCAATATTAAGGAATTATTTACTTATAACAAGCTCTTATATCTTGCAGAAAATTTACTTTTAAGTTAGTTTTGTCTTATTTGAAGTGTACTAAGATTTTATTTGTGGCTTAGTAAATCTAAAAAATATATAATTTTCCTTCTATTTTACAATTAAATGCAGCGTGACAAAGTATGGTAAAATTATGATTTGAATTTATTGTTCTGTACAAAATCTCAAAGGAAGAAAATAAGTGTAAAATTAAGAGATGTTGATTAAAAAAACAAACAATTAACCCTTATTTCAAATAAATTCCTTATATCTCCTATTTTCCAGGCGTTAAGGGCAGCTGTCGACAACTGTCAGCAACTCCTTGATTTTATGTCCGAGCCTGGGTCCAAAATGGCGGGAGCAGACGTCCCGGCTCGCCGCTTGGAACGCACGACCTTCGCAGAAAACCTGGGCGGCGTCAGACAGCGGTGGCTGCTCCTGCAGAGGCAGCTGGACAGCCAGGTCAGCGCCTCGGTGGAACCCGAGTCAAACGGGACCCTTTACACGAAACTCACATTTTTCACATCTTTGTACTAACAACTGCTTCTAAAAACCATTTTTCGACAATAAGTTCATGTTTCTTTTTTTTCTGTGTGTTTAAAAAATTAGCTGTTTAAAAAAAATCCCAATTGTTAAGTGACAGTGCGCTGTTACCTAGCAACCAAAACGAAGCTCCAGCACATTTGGTCAGCTGGTTTAACCGCCATACAATGGCTTCTGGAAAAGACAAGCATTTTGTTGTTGACGTGACATCCAGAAACCACTTGCTGCATTCTTTTTGGTTGTGCAGGAGGCTCCACTTCTGCTTATCAAAGATTTATGTTTATATAATTGTGCATTTGTTTTCGTTCATTTTCATGTGTTAGTGTAAACGTCAAGTACACAGCAGCAACTTTTTTTAGATAAGAGGCCCTAAAACAGCTCATTCTGAAAGGAGAGGACCAAAAATCTCATTATATAAGAATGACTTTGTCTAAATAATGTAAGGAAAATGTTTTTTACTGTGCCAACCTGTTCAAGGACGCATAATGGGTCACCTTTTAAGTGTTGCTATTCAAAGTAGTTTTATTCAAATTTAGAAATGGAGGAAATGTGATATTTAAAGACAGCTTGTGTGCTACAATTTATCAGTTTATAGATTCAACATATTGTTAAATAATGTGTCCAGAATCCACGTGTCCATCCATAGTAACATGGAAACAATGACTGTGTTTGAATTGGCTCCATTCCTCTTCTTTTTCTTAGATTCATGAGGTTGAACACCTCCATCACACTTGTGCAGAACGAGAGAGACTTCTGCAGAAATGGCAAGACTGGACAGAGCAGCAGAAGAAGAGGATGAGTCAGTGGAAACGGCCCTGCAGTCAAACCCTGGCGGGCTGCGCTCTGCTGGAGTGGGAGGTATAATGATGGGACACACAGAGGGACGTCTGGACACTGGACAGTTTTCTATCTGAGGTGACTTTGTGTTTTCCAGGCTGAAGTTGCCAGGATCCAGCAGGTTTCTGCAGATCTGCAGGATCTGGGAGAAGGAGGAAGAGGAGTGTGTTATGGGAAGGAAGAGAAGCTCCTGTGTAATGAGATCTTCTCCGGCCAAGTGGACAGTGTGAGGCAGGCCTGTGTTGATCTTCATCAGCAGGTAAGTCAACCTCAAGGTTGGACAAGTTTGGTGGACTGGAGTCCATAAATACTCCATCCATCCATTAATCAGTAAGTCTCTCCTCCCTCCCTCCCTTCCTTCTTTCCTTCCTTCCTTCCTTTCTTTCTCCCTCCCTCCCTTCCTTCTTTCCTTCCTTCCTTCCTCCCTTCCTCCATCCATCCATTAATCATTAAATCTTCCCTCCCTCCCTTCTGTACTTCCTTCCTTCCTTCCTTCCTTCTTCCTTCCGTTCTTCCTTATTTAACTGTCCAGAATGAAGTTGTTTTATGACCATCTTATGTTCCTGTGCTGAGGAGGTCTGAATGGTTTCAGACCTCCTCGAGTCTGAAACCATTAAAGATAAAAACATCTTCAATTAGTTTTTATTTCATTCAACATAAAAAGTATAATGTTGACATCTTCTTTTACAAAAAAACCCAAAAAGACAGTGTTTTTACATTTTAAACCTATAGAAACATCTATAAAGAATAGAACATGAAATCACCCAAACTGTCTAATTGGTTTTTGTTTCTGTTGCTTCTGCTCCTTCTGTACTTCCTTCCATTACAGATGGAAGATCTCAGAGCGCATCTCGAAGAGTCAGTGGAGAAGTGGAGTTGTTTCCGTAGAGCTCTGGGGGAAGTTACTTTGTTGACCACTAGGGTGCGCTGTGCCCTGCAGCAGCAGCGAACACCTCTCTTCTCTCTGCAGCAGGCTGAAGGAAACTCAGACCGCCTGCAGGTGAGAAATTAACTGGTCTCCATAAACACATTAAAGCTACAAAAGCAAGCATAAATGTATATTATCGTCAGAATCATTTATGGTAGTTTATTAGTTTTAAAACAAGTTGATCTGGAGTCTAGAACACTGAGTGGCTACAATTAAAGAAGGAATCATAAAACTTTAGTGTTTGTGTGGAACAGCAAGCTGTAACTGCGGTTAAAAGCCTCCGAGTCCGGATTTGAAAGGTTCAGTGAGAGAGTGGGCATTCACAGACTTCAAGCTGTCACCTCTTTTATTACTTTTTAGGGAAGTAAATGCATTTGAGAGAGCGAGAGTTAAAAGGAAAAAGTGTTTTTCATTTTGCTCAGCACCTCCAGGTGAAGGCGGAGGAAGACGGAGAACAGCTTTGGACGGATGTGGACAAATCCTGCAGGACGCTGATGGAGACGCTGCATGATGCGTCAGTGCAGATCATTAGGGATGAAGTAGAGGAGCAGCGAAATGGGTCAGTGGAGGGAAATATTTAGATTAAAATTTTACCAGATAATGTACGGGTGTCCAAAGTGTGGCTCGGGGGCCTTTTGCGTCCTTTTGTGATACAGGTTTGTCTCACTGGCTGATGCAGATGGAGACGTTTTCTTCCCCAGTTAGGACAAAATTATGACACACAAATTAAAATCTTCTCTAAAAAATGTCAGATATTACAACAGAATATTTAGGTTATACTAAGAAAAAAATAAAATAAAATAAAATTACGAGAATAAAGTCATTTTATTTTGATAATAGAGTCATATAAAAATATTCGAAATAATGCGAGAGTAAAGTTGCAATAATATGAGTATAAAATCATAATATTTCGAGAATAAACTGTGTTACAAGAATAAAGTTGTGCAAGAATAAAATTGTAGTAATGTGACAATCAAGTCCCAGTATTTCAAGAATAAAGTCATAAAAGAATAAAGTTGAATTAATATGAGAATGAAGTGATTTTATTTTGAGAACAGTGTCAGGTCCTATTCTATTTAAAGGATTTGCCTTTAAGTTAACTTTTCTTTTCTCATTTCTAAACTTATTGCTTGAACTTTGTTGCTTCATATAATTATTACACACTCAGTAGCTTTATGTTTGCCTCCTCAGGTGGAACAAAATACTCCAAGAGATAAAAGACGAGCATAAAAACACTAAAGACATTTTCTCCCTCTGGCTTGAATACTCAAATCTGTCTGAGCGCTTTTCTCTTCGTTTGCAACACCTGAGGAATGAGTGGGAGGAGTTATCAAGTTTTTCACCTGGAAAAGATGCAGAAACCACAGTCTGCTCCTTCAAGGTGAGTCAGAGTCTCATCAACTTTATCACCAACCAGAACTGAAACAGTCATTTTCAAGCAATTAATTTAGGAAATTCAGACTTAAAGACGACCTATTATGTTTCCTTGAACAGGTGAGGATAGGTGACCTGTTGCACAAACATGTTCATCAAATGTTTAGCATAAAATCATTCTGATATAATGAGATTTTAGTTTTGAACTCCTTTCAGAATGAGCTGTTTTATGGCTCTGTCTCCCTTTCATGCATGAATTATGATACTTTATGTCAGGATTTCTTTCCAGAGTGTTTTTGATATTTTTAAGGCATAAGAAAGAAGGTGGGGGAAAAATTGTTCCTTTTTTTAAGGTGATCAGTTGTAATTTTCTCCAAATACAATTTTATTTAGAAAATACACCAGTAGTATTAGTCTTTAGGGGTTACTTGATTTTTTTTTTTACCTGCAAGAGAAGAAGCAGGGACTGGAGTTGCTTTTTTTGGTCTGTCTGCCATATTGGAGTTAACAAACAAATCATTGCAGTTGCAGTAGATGGCCAGTAGTTGGCAGTGTATTGTATCATGCACCGTTGTCCAGATCAGTGATCTGTGTGCATTTATAACATAACATTTAAAACACAAGAAAATAGCTGTCCACTGCAATGACCGCTAAGGATGAAAGGGTTAAGTCTAAATAAGCTACTTCTGGCCTCCAACTTAACGTTCAAATGGCTGCAAACAGATGCACAATGATACAAAAGTACATCATTGAAAAGCATTTGCACAACCAACAACAATGCAGCAAGTGGTTTCTGGATGGTGAGTTAACAACAAGTAAGTCACTTGTCTTTTCCAGCAGCCGTTGTACAGCTCATATGGCGGTGAAACCAGCTGGAGCTCAGTTTGAGTTGCTAGGTAACGGGGCAGACTGCTCATTTTTCAGACACCAACCAACATTAACCAACAAAACTCAACAGGTTTTTTTTAAAGCGCTCGAGCTGTTTATAGAAGCAGTTGAAACCCAAATGGAAGAAAGAAAACGTGCAAAAAGTGAATTTTACACAATAAAATGATAATTGCACACCGGCAGTCTCCTTAAAGATACATTTGATTTATTGTTGTTGCCATAAGTTCACACAGAACAGAACTTTACTTGGTCCTTATGCTAATTATCCTCTGGGTAACCTAAAGTGCATTTCTGTCCAGGTTTATGTTTTTTCTGCTTAAAACTGGCAAGAAAATACACAATAAAGTATTGAAAGCCTGAGCTTAAGTGCTGGAGTTTAACCAGGTTCACAAACCCTGTTTTTCAGCCTCCAAATGCATTTCTTTTTTTCTCTTTTCGTTTTTATTTTTTATTTTTTAGAATCATTAGATTCCCTGCTTGACTCATCTGTTCCAGGTGCAGGTTCGGGGAGTCCATGCATTGCGTTCTCAGTTTAATTAAATGTTTTTCTCAATACCTGCTCTCCTATTCTTGGAAAGGAACGACGGCGCATGTACTTCTGTTGAGAAGTATGACTGAAGATCTGCTTCCAGTCGGTGTACTTGACCTCCTCTCTAACCTGTTGCAGAACATCCAGATGACGTGTTGTTTTGCTTATTTGATCAAAGGAAAATGTTTTTATTTTTTTGGTTTCCTTTTATAATGCCTCCTTAGTTCCTTTCTCTTCCAAAATACAGAGGAAATGTTGTTGTTGTTGAAACCTTTTACTGCATAAATTGCGTTATCCCACAGGACTAAAGTATCAATCTATTTGAATGAAACAAGTGGAAAGTGGCAATAAACTGCATATAAAAGCCTGCTCCTGTTCCTCAGCTTGTCTCCTCTTTTTACAATCTAGAGGCTGCAAGATGCTGCTGATGAGCTGCAAAGTGATGCAGGAGATGTGCTGGCAGCATCCAAAGCTCTTCTTGGACGACTCGAACCTTTATCTGCAAATTTAATCAAATCAGAAACCAGGTTGTTGAGTCGCGATGTCCTGCTGCTGAACCAAGCAATATTGGGAAAAAAGAGAAATCTGGAGGTGAGATATTTTAAATTTGACACATAAAGCATGTTGTTTAACATGGAGGTTGTTAAATATGACGTATTATCTAAATGTCCAGGAGGATTTGGAGCGAGAGGGACGATTTAAAGCTCAGCTGGAAGCACTTGAGGAACAGATGCAGAACTCGCTTTTTAAACTGCGTGGGGGCGCATGTGATGCAGACACTCTGGAGGTTTTAAACTCCCCTTCTACATACCTTTAACTAAGAAAAAAAAATCATTTTTATAATTTCGTATTTTCTCTTAAACTCCCAGCAGGTTCTTTTGGATCTCAGTGACATGACTCCATCACTGGTGGACGTTAAAGAGATGAGTGGCGACATAAACCTCAGCAACGAGGAGATGGGGCGAGTTCAGTCCCTCAGCAGGCTGTGGGCAGAAACCGTTACCAAGGCAACAGATGAAAACATGTGAGACAGTTTGATCTACAACATGTAATTATTGCCATCTAGAATCCAAACTGTAATGGAGATAAAAGTCTGAGATAATGCACTATTTTTGAAAAACGGATAAATTACCAGAAAACACAAAAGAAAATGAACTCGCAAAAAATGTAATAGCAAAGAAATATTATGGCATGAAAATCTAAAAAGAATAAATCACTAAGTACTGCAAAAACACAAAATCTTACCAAGAATTTTTGGTTTAGTTTCTAGTGCAAATATCTTAGTAAACTTGAAATAAGACAAAAACAACTTAAAAGTAACTTTTTAGCAAGAAAGAGGAGCTTGTTTTAAGTAAATAATTCCTTAATATTCATGAAAAAGTTACTAGTTCTATTGGCAGATTATTTCAAGACATTTCGACGTTATAAGTTAATTTATCTACAAATAGAACTAGAACTTTTTTATAAATATTGAGGAATTATTTACTCCTATATATTGCTTAAAAGTTACTTTTAAATTGGTTTGTCTCATCTCAAGAGTACTAAGATATTAGCTAAGATATTAACAAATGAAATAATCTGCCAGTTGAACTAGAACTCGGTTGCTAGGTGATGGGCTGGGCTTGGCTGGCGTTTTACTTAATTATTTATTTAAAACAAGCTCCTGTATCTTGCTGAAAAGTTACTTGTAAGTTAGTTTTGTCTTATTTCAAGTGAACCAAGATATTTTCACCACAAATTAGACCAAAAAGAGATGGTACGGTTTTGTGTCCTTGTTCTGTATTTACTGTGTGATTAGAGCTTCAACTCGTCACAAATGTAATAATTCCTGGTTTTACATTTATCAGATAGAAGAAAGATTGTGTTGTGTCTTCATAGTCTAAGACAATTCTCCGAAAAACAAAATGTACCACAGATGAAACTGTTCACAACCTGAAAGGATGGGTAATAATGCCACATTTTGATGGGTAAAGTTGTAAAAAGCATGAAAAACAAAGAAGTATCACTACTTTAACTTTAGTCATTTAAACGTAACACTGCAATTCTTTAAATAATCACCAGAGGCCCAATGAACGTTAAATATAGCTCTGGAAAATAAACACCACTTAAAATGATCAGTTTCTGTCATTTTACTTTTTATAGGTATATGTTTGAGTAAAATGAGTATTGTTCTAATTCATTTAGAAACAACAATACTAATGTTTTAACTCAGAGAGTTCAGAAATCCATATTTGGTGGAATAACCAGGAGGTTTTCAATTGAATTTTAATTTTTTCCAGATCTGTACAATAAATTTCCTGGTTTTTTACAATTAAACTTTTTCACCTATCTGGATTTAAATGCAGTCTTACAGACAGTGATTGACAGTTTGTCTCTAAAGTCTTTGTTCTCTTTATTTTATTTTATAGAGTTCTGCAAGATGAGCTTCAGAGCGGCTATGACTTTGAAGAAAAATGTGAAAAGGTGAAAACGATCCAGGAATACCTGCAGCAAGAATCACTTTGCAGAAAAGATCTGAGTCACTCAAACCTTAGAGAGATGCTGGCTGTCCATCAGGTTTGGCAGATCTTACAAATTCATTCATTTCTTGAGTTTTACTATCAATAATCTGAGGCTTTTTCCGGCACATTCAACAAGTTTTCAATCGTTTTAGAAAGAGCACAGAATAATTGAAATGCTAATATGTTATCTCAGGAAACTGCAAGTTCAGCCTCAGAGAAAATCACCTGTCCACAAACAAATAACTATTATTTATGTCAAACTTCTTAACCATAACTTTTCACTGTGTAATCATGAGCTAATTTGTTAAAACGACAGAGAAGAATGAATGTCCTTCTGTTCTTTAATCTAACAAATCTCTCCCACAGAAACTTCAGGTTGAGGTCATGAAGGGGCATCAGCTCCTCCAGAACCTCCTCTGTGACGCCCTCAACTTTATGGAAAAACAAACTGAGGACAAAAGGTGAGGAATGATGCAGGACGTTTTAACAGATTTATGGTTTTTAACTGATTTAGGAATTACGACTTAGTGCACTGTAAAACATGTAAAGGTGGTTTAAGCTGCATTGAAAATGCAATTTAAGTCAACAAGAAAATTGTTTTGGTTTTAACTCAGAAATTAAAGTTCATGAAATTAATTTAACAACAAGAGACAAGTTGTCTAAACATTGTTTTTTAAGTTCATTATTCTTGAAAGGTTAGTTTTAACTTGATGCTGCAATTTATACCAAATAATTATTTTACAATATGTAAGAAAAAAACTGCTCTCACCTGAAAAGCCACATTTCTCTATTATTTCACTCACAATATCAAGTTAAAATAAATACTTATTTTACTTTAGAATGTTTTAATTTCTTGTTTCAAATTGCATGAACAAAATTTCTGATCTGATAATGAATTTTATTAAATTCTGCTCAAAATCATTTAGTGTGAACAAGACTTTATCCTCAAGCTTTGCATTAAATAAAAATGTTCCTTAATAAAACACCAGTCAGATCAATGTAACACACTTCCGTCTCAGGATATAAAAACATGCCGCTAAGCATTCTGGGAAATAGTTCCCACTTTTTTTCGTCTTTCAGTTTTTTTTAAGTGCTAACCTAAAAACTCTAGAACAGGGGTGTCAAACTCAATTTCACCAAGGGCCACTTCAGCATATTGGCCACCCTCAATGGGCCACATTGACGGTATAAATCAGGAATGCCCAAGTGCAGTCCTCCAGACTGCAACTTTTAGATGTGTCCCTGCTAAAACATCCCCAGACAAAAAGTTGACTTCCCTCATTAGCAGCAACTCAGTTCTGTAGAGGCCTATGAATGAGTCAATGATCCAGGTGTGTTAGAGAAAGAACGAGTCTAAAGTTGCAGAGTGATGGGTCTGGAAAACTAGACTTGGTCAACCCTAGCATAAATGTATGAAAATACAATGTTAACAATAAATTAAACAACACCTCATATTGTTAAATAACTGATTTTATGTATTCAAGTTTTAAATATTACATTTGAGTTTGCATGGATGTAAAATTACTGCTCAGTTTAAAAATTACAATATTTTTAAACTGAGCAGTTTAAAAATATGCTCAGTATTTTTAAGCTGCTCAGCTAAACTTCGCTCTTTAGCTCGTTAGCTTGTCGATGTTTCAGTTTTATTCGCTGGGAAAATTAATCTTTGTCTGCTTTGAAGATAAGCAGACAAAGAATAAAAACAAGTTTTGATATTAACTCTCAACTTCATTCACAAAACTCTTTCGTTATTTATTACACAACGAACATGTATTTCACATAAGAACCAAACAATGAGGTGATGCTGCCTGAACACAAAGCTGATCCCTCTTCACCCTGTCACCAACACATCCTCATTGTAATAAACACAAAACAAAACACAAGCAAAATCAATAAACTATATGCATATTCCAGTATACTGAGTTTTGGTTTTACATTCATTCTATCTAAATTTAGTTTGTTCGTGCTTACCAATGTTTTCTGGCCGGATGTCTGGCGGTTTTAGCTCTAATCTGTGGAAATCCGCAAAATGGCGTGTAGGTTTAATGCGCGACCTGGTCTTGGTCTCGTTTAAATTCATTTTTGAAAACATCTGTTCGCACAGATAGGTGCTTCCAAACATGGACAAAACACGAGCTGCATGGAGTCGAAGCTGTGGCATCAAATCAGGGGCAGGAGACGGTAAAAATCCTCGATTGAAACATCACGGAACTTCGCTCTTTAGCTTGTTAGCTTGTCGATGTTTCAGTTTTATTTGCTGGGAAAATTAATAATCAGCTTGAGGTGACTCTGCTGCACTCTAGTGGCGAGAAGCCGTAATGTTGGCTGGCAAGAATCTGAAGGCATTATGGGAGATGTAGTTTGTAGTCAATTCGTGCTCAAAACCTATTTGAAGTCAATCAATGGGGCTGTAAAACGGTGGTGGGGGGAGAGGGCCACATAAAATGACGTAGCGGGCCACATGTGGCCCGCGGGCCTTGAGTTTGACACATGTGCTCTAGATTATTCAACTTTTGGAGTTTTGACAAAATTAATAAAAGTTAAGACAACTTACTGCTGTAAGTTTATCTTTCACAAACTCACATATTTAGGTTCAAAATCTAGAACTCAGTTATTAGACACAACTAAATGCGGCTCAAATGTTTTAGAGTGTTTCAAACGTTTATTCTACCGCTTAAGGATTAGAGCCATAATTTCACATTGATTAATCGATTAATTGAAAGAACTACCAACTTATTTAGTAATCGATTAATCGTTAATTGGAGACTCAAAAAAGTCCAACAACATCCTCAAAGCTGCAATTTAGCCAAAATTTAACAAAAATCTATGTTCATTTTGCATTTCAGATAAAAAACCCCCTGTTTATATGTAAATATGTTCTACCCAGAACTCCTCAAGTAGTGTAGTTTTAGCTTCACTTGGTTCAAAATATGTAAATATAAGGATTTTTTTCTAACCAGTTAATAACGATGTTTTACTGGAAAACCGTCCTAAAGTAATTACATCAACTTGGTCAATCATTGACCCTTTGCACGTGACGTCACTCTCTTCGGAACTCGGCCCGCTCCGCCATGTTGGACGTCAAAGCTACCAATATGCTCCTGTAAAGCCCGTCAAAAAAACCCCGCACATCTGGTAACCTGATGTCTTGTTTTATTTAGTTGATTTGGCAGTAAAAAGGTTCACAGGGTGCTGCGCGGTCGGCTGCACAAACAGACAAAGGTAGAAACCAAACTTGTCATTTTATTTTGTATCTTTTAATGAGGAAAGATACGCGGCGATTTATAGCAGCCGTTAATCAAAATGACTGTCAGCCCTCGCTGTAACCGCGGATTTCCAACAAACACTTTTTTCAAGGTAAGAGGATTAACGTTCATTTATTTTCTAAGTATTTATAATGGCAGATATCAAATATCGCATTATGGCGAAGGTACGCATTATGGCGTCTCAGTAACCCCGGAAACAATACCGCACCGTCATGTAGCCTAGCATGTATGAAAGAACTAAAAAAAAAATTAATGTATGAAAGAACTGGTTAGCATTTCGTCTTTCATACGTTTTAAGGCTGCTCTGGTGTAAAGGGAAGCGCTGTTTATGACACAATGACATAAATCATGTGGTATGAATTTGATCAACACATCAGGAGGGAGAAGGTACGGGTTGGTTTCTAAGCTAGCTATGTCCAACTTTTGTAAATACCTCCCTCTATGAGCCCCAACCAGGTGTGTTAAGTTTACAGACAAATTAGCTCGACTCCAACAAGTAGTAGCCATGAATAAACTGGCAAAGACTGTTTTGGAAAACAATTTCAGTCGCTCTGTTCGATACTCCCGTCCCTCACTCCCGACATCCATTATGGCGCCTCGAATGAGGAAGTGACGTATTTGCAAAGGGTCAGCATCAGTGTGTTTCCAATCGTTTTCTTGGTGAAGTTGGTTTTATTAGCAAATATTTTTGGACAGATCTGTAATTTTCTCATGGTCATCCAGTGAGGAATGATCTTGCGTTCAGCTCCAGAGAGAGTCAGTCCAGTCTTGTCCAGATGTACTACCTTGTCCTTGACGTGACTGACAGCTTTTTGGTTTTGACTAAAAAGAAGAAAGTACTCTGCGTACAGAAGGGCTTTAAAGTCTGCAGAATCAGCTGAGGTCAGAGGTATTTGCAACCGGCTGATTGATTGCTTGTTCTTTGTGCCACATGGGTACAAAAACTGATTATTGGAGTCAGAATTCCTGCTTGTTGGTCTGAAATCAAATTCTCATTGCACTCAATGACAAGCAGATATTATTTAATGTCATGTTTTTGTTCGTTTACTTTTGGATTCATCGATATTTTTGAGTTTTTGGAAAAGGTAAAGGAATCTGTTGTAAATCATTGCAAATACTTGAATTTTAATTCGGTGTTTTCAAGGTTCAGAAAATGCTTGATTTCTGTATAAAAGCTTGATATTTAAAGCTGCCAAGTTTTATAATAAAATGCAATTTACAGTTGAATTTTTTTTCAGAGACACACAAATTAATTTTTCTCTCATTAAAGTTAAATCAGACTAA
This sequence comes from Xiphophorus couchianus, assembly GCF_001444195.1. NCBI lineage: Eukaryota > Metazoa > Chordata > Actinopteri > Cyprinodontiformes > Poeciliidae > Xiphophorus > Xiphophorus couchianus. The sequence goes on along the minus strand of NC_040242.1, from coordinate 275,935 downwards.
ACTTTTCTTGATTTAGGTTAGTTAGAATTACCAAACTTATTACTATTGCTAAATGTCAGAAAATGTACAATATTTTCTATTTTCTTTTTGAATATTTATTATTTATTCCTAATGGCTAAATTAATTATTGAAGAGTGTAATTGAAATAAAGGCCGGCTTACATTTTATACATTAAAGTCATTGAAATTGGGGAGATTTTTTTGTGTGTGTTAAATTTTAATTTTGATATTTCCAAACATAAAACTTTGTTGTATTATAGTTTACCTTGTCCCTGCTGTAGCATGTGGAATAATAATAAATAATATCATATAATAGTGAATTAGTGAATAGTGAAATCATCTGTTTTTATCTCCAATGTGGTGCTGGAAAAGTTTTAAAACTTACCTTGAAAAGTGCTTGAATTTTACAGTGGCAAAAGTGTAGAAACCCTGTGTAAATAGTTTTTTCTGCTCTTATTATTTTGTTGTTTTATTTTATGATCATTCATTTAGGATCTGTTTCTTTCTCAGCAGCCTTTTTTGTTCTCTTTCCAATAGAAGCATGTTTACTAAATTTCTGCTTTTCTGCTTTTAATTTTGTACAATACCAAATTTTATGAATTCGTGTTGATTTCAGGTTTTTCTCCAAATAAAGCTGACAAACCTAACCTTTCTTTCTTATTTCTTGCTCAGATCCGAGCTCATGGTTCGAGTGGCGTGTCTGAAGCGGAGCTGGACCGATTCTGTGGCTCTCGCTGCACACAACTGGACCTCAACAAAGGAGCATCTGCAGCAGTGGAGAATTTACCAAGGCGGTTTGAAATCTCTGAAGAAGCTGTTTAGAGAGGTGGACTCTCTCCTGCCCTCTAGTGGACCGGAGCTTTACACGGTGCAGCAGCTGCAGAACTTAAATGTTTATGAGGTCAGTGCACTTGGTTGCAGATCATTATCAAATGTATTATTTTAATTAAATCATATGCTAATTACATTTTTTGTAATTTTCCTGTTTTTTTAAAGCTTATTGAAGAATCTCTAGGTCTGCACTCCTCTGTCTACGCCCGGACTGTTGAAGCTGGGAAACATTTGTGTGAAATCGTTACAGAGTCAGAGAGTCGGACCCAACTGCAGTCAGAGCTTCAGGAATTACAGAAAGTCTGGGAGCGAACCACCTTACTGCAAAGAAAAAATAAAGATCTGCTTAATATCACTGTCCAGGTAACATCCTGTGCTTTTTATCTGCAACATTTCCCATCTGATGTTTAAAAAATGGGATATATTAAAATCAAAACATGGAAAATAATTTCAAAGTTTCATTTTTTATATTTTTTTTTTGTACACTGATTGATTTTTCTTCCCGTTAAAAAGGAGTTTTACTTTCCACTGTTGCCACATGCATGCTTAGTTTGAGAGATTCTTGCAACGTTAACAACTAAATCCAAATACAAAGTACCAATAATTGGAGATTCTATTTTTAAGAAACAAAAATCTGCACTTTCTCTGTGAGAAATCATTTATTTATATCTTTAATGTATTAAAAAAGAGACTGCATGTATTTAATAGCAGGGAGTTTTAAAATGTTACATTTTCATGGTCAGCAATGCAGAAATATCAGTTTTCATGAGTGTGTTTTTAAGAATCTTAACTGAGATTTAAAAAGTTGGAAAATATTTTCAGTGGCAGATTGAAAGCTGGAAAAGAATAATAAGGCAATAAAAATCCATTGAAATGCTAATCTTCACTTTTTAATATTACTACATTTTGAGAAGTGAGATTTTAAATCAGGTGAGGTAAATTTTTTATAGTTTTACCCCAAACTATTTGAGGAGTTTGGGGTAAAACATATTTACAGACTAGACATTTTTTTTAGCTTAAATGCTAAATGTTGGCTCAATTACTGCTCTAACTATGTTATTGTTTCAGCAAATGGCCTTTTAAAAAAAAATCTGTATGTTCCTGTTAACGATTAATTGATTACTAAATTAGTGGATGATTATTTCAATAATCGATTAATCGAGATTCGAGTCAGTGCTAGTAACAGATTTAATGCATAGGTTGCAGGTTTTAGAACAACAAAATGTAAAAAGGAAAATGTGCTGTAGAGGGGATTGTGTGACCTTAATCCAGGACATGATCTCACACACACCCCCACACACACACTCACACACACCCAGGCTGCACAGCCCTGATCTCCTGCCAAGGGAGATCAAATCTCTTCCTGATCCACATCCTGAAACAGCTGGTTACCAGTGTCATTCCATCACAGCGACACAGCATTGTGCTGGGAGACCCTCATCAGCATAAATCTAGAACAAGGGTGTTCAAAGTGAGGCACAAGGGCCATTTGTGGCCGCTGGACTGATCTTGTGCGGCCCCCATGACAACAATTCAAAAATAGATTAGGACAAAACCATGTCTTTTAAATTAAAATCTACTTATAAAAATGTTAGATGCAACACAAAGTGGTCATCTTTTCCAAGCCATCTGGTTTTCTGTTGTTGTCATGGTAACTAGGACCACATCTACTCATTGACTTATGCTCTAAAGCAGCGGTCCGCAACCTTTCAGCGGACCGGGGGGGTGAGCTGCAGTACTCTGATGTTGTTTTGTTACTCATTCTGCTGCAAGTTGGCGGCTCAATTTTGACGCGCAAGACGTAACTGGTAACATCCGGTTTAGGATTTTCAAAATAAAAGACCCAGAAGTAGTTCATTATTTCTTGCGCGGCCCGGTGGTTGGGGACCACTGCTCTAAAGTACATCTTGGTGCACCCAAATCTGCTTTTATTTGCTGTATTCAAACATTTTGAAATTAATACTTGCTTCATTTGAAAGCAAGAAGACTGACCTGGATCTCGTTTTTATTCAGAACAGACAAATTATTTTTCCAGTTTTCTTCCAAATTGAGAAATTAACAAGGAAAATGTGCAGAAACAATTTGAAGTTTTGGAACTACGATCCCGTTCCTACAAAAAAGAAATCTGATTACTTTATTTATTCAATCGAAAAGATTTATACTTAGTTGTTATTGTTAAGTAGGTAAAAAAAAAAAATCACAATATCAATATTTTTGGTGATTTTAGATTTTAAATTGATATTTTTTTTGTACTTTTGAGCTGAAGATTTTGGCCCACATGACATAAAATTTGTACACCCCTGATCTAGAATGTTCCTCTTTCTTCATACAAGACGATCTTGTTTTGACAACTTTAATGCAAGCATAGCTTACTTTTGCTGATATCTAGTTAGATCTTTATAATTTGTGATTAATTTCACCCGAATATCTGCAGATTTTTAGTGGCAGTGGTCAGAAATTGTTTTTTGCTTTTTCCACTTTAAGATGACCAGATGCAGGAAACCGCAACATGTTTAAGACATAATCGCAATCTAGGAAACAAGGCCAACTTATCCTGTCTTACTAAAGACCTCTGGCTCTGTTCTTCTTATATAATCCTCTGCAGATAAATAGGCTGTGACTTCCTGTTCGGTGTTCTGTTTGTATTTGAAAAAAGAATCATTTTTTTGCCCATAGTTTCGTTTTCTACCTATTGGACACATTTATTTAAACTTGTGAGGGACTGAGGGACTTGTGAGGTATAAACATTGTAAAATCAATGAGTTGATTAGCATTTTTGCAATGTTTTGCTTCCCAGATGTGGTCTCAGAGTCAGGAAGCAACAAGCAGCATCTCTTCTGGACTGGAGAAAGTTGACAATCTGCTTGCAGAAAGACCGGCGGGCTCAGAGGAGGAGGCGCAAATCCAGGTGAACAACTGATTCCACTTGACTTTTTTAATAGAAAACTAACTGAAAGCATTATATCTTTTTCCTCCCACTTCACAATTATGTGCTGCTTCATAATCTATCACATAAAATCCCAATAAAAAAAGAATATTTTAGAATGTGTGGTAGGTATGAAATTAATATTTGACTCATTTGTCTTTTTAATCTCAATATAATAATGTGACACAGCAAAGTAACCTCTCTAAATTTTACAGAAAGTACTAAACAAATCATTGGAGAGTAACTTGGAGAGTCTTTTATGTACAAGGGGGGAATTTTACCAGGAGGTTTTTCTGCAGAAAACAAATTAATAAAAAAAAATCTTCTCAGAATTAACGTGTGGCTTTGATAGTATTCCACATTACATGTTGCAATAACACACCTCAAATTTTCAACATTTGTGTGTCATTTTCTTGAATCCATTTGTTGGATCTACATTTTCTGGATTTCCAAATAATAATTTTAAAGGAGACCTATTATGCAAAATTCACAATTTGCACATTTTTGTACTTTGATTTGCTTCTAAAAACGGGCCAAGCGCTTAGAAAAACCACCCAGCTGTTTATTAAGCAAAAATTAATCATTTAATGAGATGATTGAAAATTCTTTCAAATGTAACATCACAAATCAGCAGGCACTGCCCTGTTACCTAGCAACCCAAGCAAAGCCTGTCCCATCACCTAGCAAACCATGAGGAACTACAGCATGTTTGAGCAGCTGGTTTTACCTCTTAAAGCGCTGTATAATGGCTGCTGGAAAAGAAAAGTATTTTGTTGTTGACTTACCATCCAGAAACCACTTGCTGCATTCTTGTTGGTTGTGCAGGAGACTCCACTTCTGCTTTTCAATGACGTACGGTTGCATAATTGCGCATCTGTTTTTGGTCTTTTTCACGTGCGAGTGTAAAAATTAAGTTGGGGGCGTGGCCAGCAGCCGCTGCTACGGATTTAAAGTTACAAGAAGCCCTAAAACAGAACAAAATAGGCATTACTGAGACTAAAATTATTATCAAAGAATACTTTTGTGAAAAAAAATTTAATGAACATGTAGATCTATGCTAAAGGAAGAATAGTAGGTTACTTTTAATTTATGAGAAGTTCCCCACTACAAAGCCTTTCAGTTAGCCCCCCTTCCTCTTATTTAATGCACTGATGCTTTCACTCCCCTCCCCCTTTATTACCCCTTCTACCCTCCCCCTGTCCCGTCCACAGCCCTTTAATCTGGACAGTCAGGGCAAACCCAAGCAAGAGGTAAAGCAGCAGCTTGCATGGCTGCCTGCTGACCGTGCTGCATGTTTCTGTGTGTGTTATGCAGGAGGCTGAGCTCTCTCTGCAGCGTTTGGCTGGCGGACTGAGGGAACTGGCCACCATGAAGACAGACCTGTCCCAGTACGTGGCGGCCAGTGACTCGGCGCTGCTGGAGCAGCAGCTGGAAATGCTCCATGCTCAATGGGACGAGCTGTGCACCAAGGTGAGAACCAAACTAAAAGTTTTTACAAATAGTTTGAGGTGGGTGAAGATGGACTAGGAGGGAAAGGAGGGAAGACGTTTCTGGTTTCTTGATGACTGCACAAAGACGGAAGAACACACACACACGTTGGTCACACTGATTTGTTTGATGAAAGAGACGAAGTGTGCTGGTTCTTGGAGGGAAACCAGCAGCTTACTTTTTAAGAGTTTAGCTTCTGTAAAGGAACCAGTTCCTCCTTACACGTATGGTTAATATTAATTATAAACATAAATCTCCCTCATTGTGTCAGCATGTGAGAATATTTACTCCCTGATTCAAGCTGTCCATCATTCTTGCTTGCTAACCTTGTGATTAGAATATTATTTTTGGTAACTCCACACATTCCTACACATGTTTGGTCTTTAGAACTCAATGGTTAGTTAGCATGTTAGCCGGTTATAAGGCTACTATAATGCTAGTGCTAATTGGGCTTTCAGTTAGAGAAGCTGCTTGCACCTGCTTTCCTGTTGGCAAAAGGTTTTCAGATTCAGCAGCAGGAAATGTTTTCAGTGTGTACTTCGTCTGTCTGATAATGAATTGATTTGAGTTTTTTTGGCTTTACATGTGAATATAAATTCGTAAAATCCATATTTTTGGTCAAAATACCCCAAAGTAGTGGGTAGTAACTACTTACATTTATCTGAGCAACTTTTTTGAAAAAAAAAAAAAATATTGTAGGACTATTTTTACTATGCTGTACATTACTTTTACTTGAGTAATTTTACTATGAAGTATTTCTACTCTTAGTTAAGTAAAATTTCTGGATTTTCTACTCACTGATTGAGAAACAAACATGTTTTAACCAAAAATCCACCAGACAGACACACCTGCAGTTTTTGTTAAAGTTTCATACATTTTATATTTAAGCCTGTCGCAGTAACCAATTAATTCCATGATATATTAAAATGAGCTTGATAATTTCCATTTTGATTATTAATATTTTTGTAGGCAGTTTTGTTTACAGAGAAATCGTAATATGTTTTATTTATGGTTTTGGTTTAGTTTGTTTTCATTGATTGTTTTTTATTTTATTTTTGGAAATTCAAAATATCTTCCAGTTCCACTGTGGAGCATTTCATACAAAATGAAAGTTTAAATTTATAAATTAAAGTTAATGAAACTCATTATTACTTGCATTATTGTGCCATTATCATATTAGTTGATTGGTAAAATGTTTTATAGTTTATAATTATCTTGTTTAAGTAAAGAATTTTCATTTAATTCTTAAAATATCAACATTTCCACTTATTTTTATATTTTGGTCCATCAGATTATGTAATTTTTAAATATTAAATGATTTAATCTGATCAGTTCTCAGTACTTTAGTAGCTTTTTTGCCAAATGCTTTTTTTATTCTAGAACACAGGTTTCAAACTCGAGGGCCGTGGGCCAAATTTGGCCCGCCATAATTTATCATGTGGCCCTCTAGATTCTAGACTAAACCCTAAATATCATGTTATCAATCAAATCAATGCAGTTTTTATCTGTTTACTGCCAAATTATATCAATCAGTCCCTCCGGTTTCTTGAGAATTATAGTGGAAATTCACACAATCAACATATCCCCACATATTTTTTATGCTAATACACAATTTGGAGTTTATTGTCAAAAAATTTGTCAAAAACTTTCTTACTTGTACTAACCAGCTGCCTCAGCTTTAGTTGATGTCAGATTATAGTCTCTGATCTGTACAGCGAGTAATAAAAAGTCACATTTACCGTCATAAATATTGCAAATATTTCCAAATTATTACCACAAACACTTTTATTGATGATCTTGATTTGGCCCAAAACAAAAATGAGTCCGACACCCATGACGCTTACTTTTTAATTTTACTTATGTGAAAATATGTTGAAATAGTGCTAATTTTTGGCTAAAAGAGTGATGCAGTCAAATATTTCAATCTTTTTTTTAATTCACCAAACTGTTGAGCTTCAGTTTGTGAAGTTGTGCTACTTATTATGTCACCAGCTTATTAAAAACAAACAATTTATCGTATTTCTTCATGACATACAGTGATGAGTCTGTGGTTAACAGGTTGCAGATTTTGTAGGTGGGGGTTTGGTGAGCAGATGGCCTGGCCGGCCTAAGGGGGGTGCAGGGACTTGCTCTATTGTTCCCAAGGCGGCACTCAGTCCTCACAGGGTGACCACAGCGCTCAATGCATCCCCGATTCTTCACACTGCAGCGGGACCATCTGCGTCTGTGCATTAATACCAAAGCAGGGCTCTTTTTAATAGCGTAAATGTTGATGATCAGTCAAATAGAGCAGCTCTAATCATAAGCCCTGAAACATCTAAAAGATCAACTGCCCCCTCTGTGGGTTTGTAATGGGCTGTTCTGCTGGTATTAAGCTGTCATTAGAAAAATGGACCTTGTTAATTTGAGCAAATAGCTGCACTCTCCTGAGGGTTCTTCTGAATTTAGTTTATTACTAAATAAGAGTAAAAATTACTGAGTACATGTGAGCACATTTAATATTCTTATTATTGTTTTTTTTACAGCTCAATGCTTGGATTTCTAAAGCTTTGTCTGTGCATTATATTTGGGTCACTTTGTTTTCTGAATGCATACCAATGTATCACAACAAAGTGTCCTGCTGCAGACTCAAATTCATCGAGGGCTTTGGCACCTCTCCTTTCGCCTTTAAGTCATGGCGAAAGGAGAGGTGCCTGTAACTGCAATAAAATTTGGGGGGGAAATAAATGTAAAATATGATCTAAACATGTGGTTTTCCTCTTGTAAAGAGAGTATATACAGCTCTGGAAAAAATGAAGAGTCCACAGCACTGAACCCCTTTGAAAACCTGCTGGTTATTCCACCAAATATTGATTTCTGAACTCTTCCTGAGTTAAAACATCAGTATTGTTGTTTCTAAATGAATATGAACTTGTTTTCTTTGTATTGTTTGAGGTCTGAAAGTGTTGCATTTTTTTAATTGATTTATTTTTTGCTATTTTGTCCATTTTCTGCAAATAAATACTAAATTTTTGCTTGGAATATCAGAGACATGTTGCAGTAGTCCATAGAATAAAAGAACAATGTTCATTTTACTCAAACATATACAGTACATATAAAAAGTACAATCAGAAAAACTGATTATTTTAAATGGTCTCTGAATTTTTTCCAGAGCTGTAAGATTGTTAATCCTAGTGCACTCTAAAACTCACCCAGTTATATTCAATGAGTTGAATCCAATTTTTTAATTTGGAAAATAATTTCCTTTGAGTGTTTTTAGGTGTTTATGACCATTAAAAAGCAAAAAAAGATGGAAAAATATGTATATTTGGAATTCACTGTTGACAGGTTAAGTTGTTATCCAGTGTAGAAAAATAAAAAGATTCTTGACTTTCTTTGTAAGAAACTAATATCTTATCTAAAGCTGACATTTAACAAACTGCTTACCAAACACTAAATGTCATTATTATATTTCCGCCAGGTGTCGTTACGCAGACAGGAAATAGCCGACCGCCTGAATGCCTGGACCATTTTCAATGGTAAAAACAAAGAGTTCTGTGATTGGCTGACTCAGATGGAGAACAAGGTGTGCCACAGCGCAGATCTGAGCATCGAGGAAATGGTGGAGAAACTAAAAAAGGTATGAAGTCATGGCAACTTCATACCATTGTTGTTTGCACCTTTTTCATCAAAAGAACCTCCGATATGAGACAGAAACCTTGAATTTGATTACGGTATCTTCATTAAAAACACATGAAGCCAAGTTGCAGGTAAATTGCAGAATATACTAAGCAGATTAAATGAAAGGAACTTTAACAACTTTTATTCCTTAAAAGTAAAAAAAAATCTGCTTGCAATTTATTGTGGTCCTTCTGAAAAGTTGACCTGCTTTTGTAAAATTTAAACAGAATCTGTTCTAAATGTACGTACTGTTTATAATAATATCCAGTAGTTTTGTTGCAAGTCTAATAAGTTTCTCTGTTGCAGCTGAAGAAAAACACTGCAAAAACACAAAATCTTACCAAGTATTTTTGGTCTGATTTCTAGTGCAAACATCTTAGTAAACTTGAAATAAAACAAAATTAACTTCAAAGTAACTTTCTAGCAAAATATAGGAGCTTGTTTAAAGTAAATAATTCCTTAATATTGATGTAAAAGTACGAGTTCCATTGGCGCCGTTACCTAGCAACGCCGGCCAAGCCCGGCCCATCGCCTAGCAACCCAGTTCTAGTTCCACTGGCAGATTAGTTTACTAATAACGAGACACTTTTCCCATGTTATAAGTTAATTTATCTGGCAATACTATAACTTTTTCATCAGTATTAAGAAATCATTGACTTAAAACCTCATCTTACTGAAAAGTTACTTTTAGGATAGTTTACCTTATTTCAAGTGTAGTAAGATTTTTTGCACTAGAAACTAGACCATAAGTCGCCTGGTTCAAAGCGTGGGAAAAAAGTAGCGGCTTATAGTACGAAAAATACGGTCTGTATCTATTTTAAACCTGTCTGCATCAACATGGTGTTCATGTAGCTGTGTGGTCGTCATGTGTCCACAGGACTGCATGGAGGAAATCAACCTGTTCAGCGAGAACAAGAGCCACCTGAAGCAGCTGGGAGAGCAGCTGCTGTTCGCCAGCGACCAGGCCAAGCAGACCCAGGTGCGCGGCTCGCTACAGGAAGTCAATCAGCGATGGAACAACCTCTTTCAGCACATCGAAGCCAGGTGAGAGCTGTCGCAGCATCTGCTCAGCGGGACTTTGGGTGTTTATATCAACTAAGCACTTCCCAAAACACTCTTTATGCCGTTCTGTGAGCACTTTGAGCACTTTGAGATAAATAGTAAGATGTTGGCGGGGTTGCAAGTCAAATTGTGTTTGTGAGGCAACATGAATCACACTCTTAAGTACCGCTCTCAAAATTTACGTCATTATCCTGTCAGAACAAACACCTTTCAGGGCAAAGCCACTCTGCTGCAAAATGCATAATTAAGTTCTGTGAAGCTTTAACTGGATTCTTGGAAGTAAACAATAGCTTCTAAGGGTTTCCATCCACCTGCTGTTGTAAGCCGTGCCTAGCAGCTGTCGGGAAAACATGGCCTCTCATGTATGGACTACAGAGGTTAAGCTCCTGCGTTGTTAAACTGTTGCTACCCCCCGTCAAACAGATGGGCAATCCTGTGGACAAGCAGGAGATACAAACCCCACACACCCAAGCTTCCCCCTCGGCCAGAAGAAGGGGATAGTCGGAGGGCTCAGACAGGACCATATGTCCCCTGGTGCGCTCTGACTGGGCCCACTTCCTGTAGCCCAGGGTGTCAAACTCATTTTCGTTTTGGGCCAAATCAAGATCATGAATAGTGCCAGAATGTATTGATAAAACCTGTTCACAAACTGTTAAAATACCAATGAATTCTTCAGTTTAAATAATATTATTAAACATCTTTTCAGTCCCTCCAGGATTTTGTAATTCTGTTTGTGATTTTTTCAATAAAAATTAATGTGTTTGTGGTTCTAATTTGGAAATATTTGCGATATTTGCACTTATTTATGATGGTGAATTTGACTATTTATTCCTCGCTGTACAGATCATGGACTATAATGTGACATCAATTAAAGCTGAGGCAGCTGTTTAGTACAAGTAGAAAAATCTGCAATAAACTCCCAATTATTTATTGGCGCAAAAAAGTGTGGAGATTCATTGAGTTTGCATGAATTTCCACGATAATTCTCAAGAAACTGGAGGGACTGATATCATTTGGCAGTAAACAGATAAAAACTGCATTGATTTGATCGCTAACATAATATTTAAGCTCACTTAGTGTTTAGTCTAGAATCAAGAGGGCCACATAAAAACATATGGTGGGCCGGATTTGGCCCACGAGCCTTGAATTTGACATATACTGTAGTCCATCAGTGGGAGAGCACAAAGTAAACAAAATTGGTGTCAAATGTTTGTGCAGCAAAAAGTTTCATTTGTGCCGCCATCATTTTAAAGATGGTAATAAATGTCTCTAGATGTAATCAAAAACCTAACTAATCTGATGTCAATCAAACCATCACCAACATAGCATAATTAATTTATATCAGTTCGTTTGATTTTGTTTATGTGGAGGGAGGAGGGCAGGTTGATCTCTGGTGACCTACCTATGGAATTTTTTTTAATTTAATCTTAAAAGTTAGAACCACGCAAACAGACGTTTTGCAGCACCAATATTGTTTTTGGTAAAGAGAAGAAATTTCTTGAATTTTATAGTTGTGGAAGCAATTAATCGATCGATTTATGATTAATTGTCGATTAAAATTAGTTCCAATTAACTTAATAGACCTTATTCAATGTTGTAGTTTGGCCAGCAGAGGGCGCCGGTGGTCATCTGTAAGTGGAGCCGTTATAGAGAAACAAAGATGGCGGAGATTTACAAGAACCTGAAAGAGAAGCAGGCCAAACAAGAGTCCCGTTTGGGATGTAAAATGCTCCTTAAGCTGCTCTACATTTATTTTGAAATATAAACACTCAATAAGCTTTTTAAGTTGTCACCTTCAGCCGTGGTGCATAATGGAGCAGCGTCATGGAGCCTAGACTTCAAATGTTTCGCCAAGAGCAACAGACGGTACTTCTGTATAAACGTTTTCCTGTTTGTTCATAGGAATGAAATGTTTTATGTTTTATTTTTCTATTCAGCAACTTAAGGTTCCTGTTTTGTTATATTTTATAAGGTTTAATAATGTGAGAAAACCACAATATCCTGTTTATTCAGTCATACAGCTAATGCTAATGTTTTCTTAAATTAAGCATTTATAGAAAAATTTAGCCCTTCATGTTATGGAAAGACAGTTAATACAAGAGAAAACTTCGGCTTTTAAGAAAATAGCCACTTATAAATGAATCGTTAGTCGATCAATAAGATCAATCAACTTTAAATGAACTCATTAATCAGGTTGTGGCAGTAAAATTGAGCTAATCTTTCAATCAAACCAAAGATATGCAGTTAAATAAGAATTACTTCATAATCAAATGAGGGGCAGCAACTTTTTCAGGTTGGATAATGAGTAAAATCCTAATTTAAAAGCTGCTTTTTTAAAAAAAAAAGATTAAAAACAGACCAATATGTTTTCATTGCACTGTATGTTTTAATACTGAAAATAAAGTCCTTACAGTCACATCAGCATGGTTTATTATGGTAATAACCCTGAAATACTGAGGGACCGTGTGGTAAATTTGCAGCTAAAGTTGGCAAACGATCCTACTTGAGGGAGAAGAAAGAAGTAAGATTTGTTTCCATGACTCTTTTTAATTATGCTGTCAGTAGTTAATTTCGGTGCAAGCAATATAAATTGAACAAAGCAGATTTTTGCTGAACAGTTCCATAAATACAGTGAGAGGAATAAATGTCAGCTGGAGTTTTATCTCTTTGTAACTTCAGGCCCTCCTATGGTCAGCTGCACTTTGTTATCTCGGCTCTCAAGCCATATATCCTCATCCTGGGCTCTTTTCTGCTTCATTTTCTCCAACCATTCTGTTCATGTCCTCTTCCTGAGCGAGCCCCTGCCCGGGTTTTTCTGTCTTTGTCTGGTCTCCACATGAAGCTGCTGGCCTTTGTTAGGCTGTCAGAGGCAAAGAGGGAGGTGGAGGGAGAAAGAGGCTTGTTAGTTGAGCAGGATGGTTGCATCTGCAACAGTAGTCCAATAACTTACACTGACTGTGTTGTGGATTAGATGCATCACTACACCCCCCTAATCCTTCCGGTTAATAGTTATTAGTCCCATACATCATAAACCAACCACATAATTGCTGGTTTTCAGACACGTGACGCGCAAAATTCAGATGGGGGTTAGGAAGTGGATTTCTCCAGTTCAAAACAAGGCAAAATTGATCACAACGAGTAGCTAATGCCCTGAATGGGCTGGAACTGATGAGGTATCTCGAAAAAATACACGTATATTTAGGATATGATCCACATTATCTCAGTAAAAAAAGACTTATAATGTTACCAGGCATCAAGGCGATCGACATGACTAACTGCCTGTAGCTGCAGACCTCAAATTATACAACGAGCCAGAAGAAAGTGTTCAAAAGCCTGGAGGACACAATCATTTAGTTTCTGGTTGGGTCAAATTTAGGATCAAAAGAAGCATTAAATGGCTGTCGACTTGTTTCTGCCAGGTAAGTAGTGAGCTGTGCTATTTTTAGTAATTAGTCTATGATAGCAATGCTATCGCTAACAACAAGCCAACCCATGTTATTTCCATGTGCTTGGATCTACAGTACTTGTAAATAATTTATTTGTCTTCTGTAAACCCAAATTCATGCTGGAGTTGTATGCTAATGTTGAGTCGCTCTGCATTTCTACAATGTAGGTCAACAGGTAGGTCGGTTCTACAGAAACCCCATTAAAACATGGTTCAGCCTAAAATAATATATCTTACCTTACATATGAATGCTTTTCCTTCTCAGTAACTGTCCAATAAAATATCTGAAAAAACAATTTTAACAATGCAATTGTTACCTGTTAGAAAGTGGAAACTCTGGCATTGTTAGTTTCCGCAGCTCCTGCTTTTAGCCGTAGATCGTTGATCCACTTTTCTCCTCTTTTTTCGGTAACTTTTTAAAATCAACTCCCTTGTGACAAACTACCTTCAAAACATGAAAACAACGTTTATCGTTCTGTTTATTAGGTCATTATTATTTACTTTAGTGAATGTCAACTAAAACTCTGCAACTCTTTTACACCAAAGCTAGCAGAAAATGTCAGCTATATTTTTTATTTACTGATCAGGAATGTCTGGAAAACCCTGGAAAAATGTTTAATCTTCTTAAATAATTTTCTTGGTTTGGAGTAGTTTGGAAAATGCCAGTTTCTATTAAAATGCTGAATCAATCTCTGACTTTCTCTACTACACAAATTTTACTTACTACTTAAACTAGACGAAGCTCATCAATGTTGTCCTTTACAGGAGTCTTAGTGTCTGAGTGAATACACATTAGGACATATTGTTTTTAGATCATGTTCATGTTTTTAGATCTGAAGCTCACTTTACACGCAGAGGAAGTTGGGACTCTTGTCGTTTGTTGTTTTGTCCGACGTTCTGCAGAAAGCGTCTCCCTGCCCGGCTGGACGTCCGCAGGAGAAAACGATCAAATGGGGGAATTAACTCAAACTCTAAAAACGGGGCACGCTTCAGCCTTTTAAGCCTCCAGAGAGCTTTTATTGTCATGTGCGTTGCCATGAAAACAGCTAGTGTGGCGCTTTGGGTGCGTTAAAGATACCAGAGAAGTTTTTATGTTTGCAAAACACTTTCTCTGTCTTTTTCACCAGTACATTATTTTTTATTTTATTTTCCCTTTCTTTCTTATTATTTTGTTTTATTATTTTTCTTTTCTAGTTTAGTTTTTTTTCTGTTATTCAGTTCTTTTTGTTTTCCTTCACATTCTGTTTAGCCTTTTTTAATGTTCTTTCTTTCTTTCTTTCTTTCTTTCTGTCTCTTTCTCTCTCCTCCTCTGTTTCTTTTTCTTTCTCCTATGTTTCTTTCTGTCATTCTTTCTTTCTTCCTCTTCATTTCTTTCTTTCCTTCTTTCCCCATTTTTCCTTACTTCAGTTTCTACATTTAGCTTGTTTTTCTTTGGTTTTTACTTTCATGCCTTTTTTTCTTTTTCAGTATTTTCCCCTTTTCTTCTCTCTCCTTGTTTCTGTTTTATTTATTAATTGTATTACTTTTTTCCCTCTCTTCTTGTTTTATTTATTAATTACTTTTTTTCTTTTTATTCTGGCCTAGAACTTTCTTTAAAATATTTCAGAATATTTTAATTCCCAGAAAAAACATCAAATAATCAGATGTTCTCTGAACAACTGCATCTCTTTCTCCCTTTAATACATTAATTAATTACTCATTAGTTGAGTTTTGGTAACTCAGTCGATAACTATTAAAGTTTAATGACGTTAGAAAGGTTTGTTGAATATTAAAGTTACTAACTGGGCGACTGTTTCTTTTTCAACATCTTTTTAAGGGTGAGGAAGCTGAAGGAGACTCTGGTGACGGTGCAGCAGCTGGATAAGAACATGAGCAACCTTCGCTCTTGGCTTTCTCGCATCGAGGCCGAGCTTTCCCGGCCGATCACCTACAGCATCTGTCATGAGAACGAGATCCAGAAGAGGCTCGCTGAACACCAGGTAAGTTACATCTACTGCCATGTTGGTTGAGGTTATGTTTAACTTTTTGGATTTTGTTTCACTTCCTAAGTATCTTATTTTTCTCACTTTCATTCCCCCCCTTTGCGTCTTTAGTATTTAGTATTAACATTTCTACATTTTCCCACATTTTGCTGCTCACTTCTTCTCTGTTTATCATTAATAATTCTCATCTTTTGCTTACTTAATGTTAGGAGATGTGGTGTTATTGCTTTTCAGCTTTATTCTTTAATCCACATGTGTCAAACTCAAGGCCCGGGGGCCAAATTTGGCCCGCCGTAGCTTTTTATGTGGCCCTCTAGACTCTAAATTACATCAATACATCCCTCCAGTTTTCACAAATCTACAAAATTCACACAGAATCAACAAATCCCCGCATTTTTTCTGATTTTTCTAATTTTTCTCAAAATGAACAAAAACGTGCTGCCTCAGCCTTACTTGATGTCAAGTTACAGTCTGTGATTGATAAGGCCAGTAATAAAAAGACATACATTAGCGCAAATATCGTAAAGATTTCCTAGAAATATTTCTAAATTAGCATTAAAAAATCCATGATTTTGATAGGAAAAAAACACAAAAAACAATCTGGAAATCCTGGAGGAACTGATCAGTGTGAAAAGATGTCCAATATTTAATTTTAAGAAGCACAAACAGCTATTTCTTTATTTTTTTAACAGTTTAATTGGTTTTATCAATACATTCTGGCACATCTGGCCCTTTAAGAACATTCAGATGTTTGATATGACTTCGCCGATTTAATCCATGAGGTCTGCAGACTGATGGTTTGGTGTCTGTGCAGGACCTGCAGAGGGACATGGAGCAGCACACTGAAGGCGTAGCATCCATCCTCAGCCTGTGCGACGTTCTGCTGCAGGATGAGGATGCAGCAGGCGGTTCCGAGGCCGAGAGCGACTCCCTGCAGGAAACCAGCCGCAGCCTGGACCAACGCTGGAGAACCATCTGTGCTCTGGCTCTGGACAGAAGACTCAGGTAGGTGCAGTTATGCTACTTACATTCACACCTAACTTTTTAGTCTGCCTTAATTCGACTGTACTTTGTTTGGCTAGAAAGTCCGCTTTGTTTGGGGAGGTTTGTATTTGTAATCGAATTCTGATCCAGCTAAAAGCCTCGGTCTCAGTTCGGTTGAAGTGAACTCTGGTGCGGTATGAATAAATATGTGAATGTAAGCCGATCAGAGACCGCTCCAAAAGCATGAAGCAGACTGTAACGCAGGGTATTCTGGGAAAATGAAACCAAAACAAAGACTGAGAGTCTAGTTCTAGAGAGAGAGAAATTACTTGTGGTCTTTTACTAAAGAAATCCTGCAAACTCTAAAATCTGACACCACTCCATTTTTGTTCACATTCTGCGAAAAAAGAAAGTTGGGCTCAGTGTCTTCTCCTGAGGTTTTTGTTCATAGAACTACTTCAGTAGTTCTTGGTGCAGCGCCCCCACTGGTGAGGAGAGGAACAGATTTTTAGTTTGACTCAGAGTGAAAACGAACTGCAGCAGCTGAAAATGTAACAAATGTTGCAATTTTAGTCCTAAACTGAACCAAGTCTGTCGGACATTCAGGTGTAAAAACTCTCTTTATCTTTGTATTGAATAACTTTCATTCTGCAGAAAGGCTTTTGTTGTTTTTAGCAAACTATTTAATTTGTTCTTAAGACGTTTGCACAGGAAGCATGAACATAACTCTTTCATGAGTAAAGTGCATGTGAGCGAGTTGCCTGTTCGACCTTGTAAACATTTTCAGGTTTTTAAGGTTACATATTTTCAGCATAATTCATGGGAGCCAAAATTTCCAGCCACAATAAACACTGTAACTTCAACATGATGTGTTCTTGCAGAATCGAGGAAACTTGGACTCTATGGTGCAAGCTCCTCAACGACTACTCCCGCTTCGATGATTGGCTCAAGATGGCGGAGCGAACTGCTGCCAACCCAAACTCTGCAGATGTCCTTTACTCTGCAGCCAAGGAAGAGCTGAAGAAGTTTGAGGTCAGCTGATTTTACTGTTAATTTCTGTTGTTTCAGTAAATGACACATTTCTGTCCGGTGTAATAGTGCTCATTAAGATTAGAAGTTGCGCATTTTTTGGTAAAAAACAAAAAAAATAATTTTTGTGAAACTTTACATGTGATTTAATCAACTTTTGTCAATCTATTCAGTTAAATTTGAATGTTCCTGAAGTTTGCAAAAGATTCATAACTACTAAATCACTGACAATAAGTAAATAAATATTAGAGCTGAATCGTACTGAATCGATTATTGAAATAATCAACTAATTTAAAAATGGATTAATCGTTAACTGGAGCATACAGACTCCAAAAATGGCAATTTGCTGAAAGAACACCACCTTCAGAGCAATAATTAAGCAAAATATGTAAAAAAATATATTAATATCTAAAATAAATGTCCGTAAATCTTTTCTATCCAGAACGTTCTGTAAGAAGTCTCCTATTATGCACCTTTTGCTGTCCTTGTATTAATCCAAAAATAATCAACAGATTAATTGATAGTATTTATTTAGATATAGATGCACCTTTTTGCTACAAATAATCAATGTCCACTAAGAATATGCTTTTATTGCATTTTAGGCAATGCAATCTAATTTATTTTACTCAAGAAAGCAATTAAATGATCTTATTTTGATATTTTATTGCATTTGTAATATTGTGTAAAGAAACAGCTGATGAGATTTAAAGGTCCTTAGGAAATGTGGTAGTATCATCTCACGCGCCCCAGTGGCAGCAGAACCTGTTTCCTGTTTGTGGATCGCTACTGCTGGAGTTTCGTCCGTCTTCCTTCAGATCAGTTCAGTGGTGATTTATTTCAGGAAAATCTATCATTTGTGATGGAACAGCAGAAGAAACTGGGCGATTTGGAGACTTTGGAAGATGTCTTCTGGGACACATGGAGCTGCGCACAGGAGCAGGGGGAGGCCTGCGTTTTTGCTGTGTACTGACTCAAGTTGTTAAGTTTTTTTCTTTCACAGCACCTTTAGATAACAGGTCCGATATCTAAGTTATTTTTGTCTTGCATTACGTAGTATCAGCTGTTGAGATACGAGCGTAAAATAAGGCAAATAAGAACATAACAGCTGTTTCTCTTCAAAAGCTGTTACCCTCGTCTCACAGCTGTTGCAAAGATCGTTTGGGGGAACGATATTGTGAACAACAAGATTATTACCCTGCCCCCCTCAAAACTTCAGTCTCAAATGCGAAAAAAAACAAATCGCAGAGCAACAGGATGACAGACAGGTAGGTGGGCGGAGCAGGTTGCCTCAAAGCGCAGTGGAAGAAAAAGGGCGAGTGACTGAGGGTCACTGCGCGCAACGGAAACCCTGTAAATTCTAGACACTAACAGGTACCATAGAATTGCACAAAAATCTGTGAGGGACGACGGCGTCCCAGCTCGAAATTACGTGAAAGAGGTGAACGGAGCCTTGTGCCAGAAGCCCATTAAAATCCTGTCTACATCGTTTAAACTGTGTGATTGTGATTGTGAGGGAATAAAAGTAGCAGCAGGTATTTTGTTCCATACAACACAGTAGGAGTGCAACAGGTAAACCTTTATGGATGCAAACTCGACTAAAAACCCACCTGTTTAGGATTGTATTTGAAACATAATCAATTACAAATTTATTGATGGAACCTGAATTAATGTCGTGTTTTGATTATTGATTCTATGTTGCTTTGTGTTTCTGTGTTTGTTATGATGTAAAGCACTTTGAAATGCCTGCTGCTGAAATGTGCTATTCAAATAAAATTTGATTTGATTTTGATTTTGAACAGGATAATGACATGTATACTGCTGATGAGCTTGTTACAGAGCCACAAAGTTTTATAGTTTCTTTACATCATTACAACATCTTACAGGACACTGTAAAATAGAAATTGTATAAATATTTTTTATTTCCTTCAATAAAATTCTCCCAGCTGGAGACAGAAGGATGCAATTTGTTTTCTTTTCTTTTCATTTTATGGTTTTGTGCTAATTTCTTTTTATTCAAGAAAAACAATTAAATAATCTTATTTTCATATTTTTATTGCATACACATTAGGACTGTGATGTCTTCATGTGGAAAAGCTTAAACTGTATTAAGTATTTAGTGATCACACTAGGTTGATTTGATCAACTTTACAAGATCCAAATCATAAAAAAAGCTTTGAACTGTTTTCTTATTAAAAGAAAAACAGACAATTTCCAATTTTTGGGGTCATCAGTTGTTTTCTCTTCGGTTTGCTAAATTTATACCGTCGTTGATTTAATCAGAATCATTTCACTTTTATCTTAAGCATCAAAGAAAATGTATTGGCTGCAATATACAGCTCTGGAAAAAATGAAGAAACCACTTAAAATCCTCAGTTTATCTGATTTTACTCTGTATTTGTTTATGTTTGAGTAAAAGGAACATTGTTCTTTTATTCTATGAACTACTGACAACATGCCTGAAATTACATGGAAAATATAGTTTTTATTAGCAGAAAATGAGAAATGGTCAAAATAAGGTAAAAGATGCAGAGCTTTCAGATCTTAAGAACTGAAAAGATCTGAAACGAAGTTCATATTCGTTTAGAAACAACAATACTAATGTTGTAACTCAGTTCAGAAATCAATACTTGGAGGAATAACCAGGAGGTTTGCAGTGCAGTGGGCTCTTAGTTTTTTCCTATTAGCATGTTTTTTAGTCACCTTGTTTTGCTTTGAATCTGATTTAAATTGGAAACGGTACTCTTCATCAAGAATATAGATGGATGTAAAAAAAGCCTCTTACTGACTCAATAACAATGTGTTTTTTATTTTATTTTATTTTTCAGGGTTTCCAAAGGCAGGTTCATGAGCGCCTGACTCAGCTGGAGTTCATCAACAACCAGTACCGCCGCCTGGCCCGGGAGAACCGCACCGACCGAGCCAGCCAGCTCAAAGCCATGGTCAGAGAGGGAAACCAACGCTGGGACGGCCTGCACCGCCGAGTGGCCGCCATCTTACGCCGGCTGAAGGTATTGATTACACCGTAACGCACTGCAGTACGTCTGCAAAGAACTAGAGATGCACCGATCCAATATTAATATCTGTATCAGTTCTATTCAGTCTGATTCTGTGCTTTATGAGCGCATCATGCTTTATTTATTTTACATTATACTTTCTGAACCATTTGAAAGAAGGTTTGTTGCGGTTTATTTTTTACATGTTGTTTTCGTCAGTTTCTTTATTACTGATTTTCCTAATTACATCGACTGAAGCTTGTCAGGGTTTATTGCTGTATCAAAGTGAGCCGTACAGGTGCAGAGTTATCAAGTACATTTATAATTTAGATAATTTATGTCTGATTAAAAGGAAGAAAATGTTTTGTTCAGCTATGTTTTTCGGTACCAGTCGAACTTTTTGGCATGGGGGCCAAAAATGTCAAACTGCAACAACTGAGGCGGCCACAAAATGTTTAGTACTTTTATTTATAATCGCAGATAATATTTCATTATGTTATTTTTACTAGCTAAGTAACGAAACAATTAATTACAAGAAGTAATTTAATGAAATAACCAAAGCAGTCACATATGTGTAGTTCTTTGTAGATTTAAAACAAATAAGGATTTATCAGGGTTTACAGATAAAAACAAAACAAAACAGCAAACCATTTCCTAAATTTTTCACTTTTTTCTGGATTTTTATCTCTTTTTAGCTACAAGAACATTTGATGGCTCACTCTTTATTTTTCCAAGTTTATTAAATGTCCACTTTTATTAAAAGCAACTGAATGTTTTTAGTCCCTATTTCTACTAAATTAAATCAAAAGCAAAACCCCTAGATAAATACTTCTGGTTGCACATTACAGTTTTCATGTAAAATTTGAAGATTTTAAACAATAAAAAAAGTTTAGGTTATTCTTGAAATGTGATTAAGGGCCGCCCAAAATTTTTCTGAGGGCCACAAATGGCCCCCGGGCCGCACTTTGGACACCCCTGGTTTACAGTAAAGAGAAAAATTTGTTTGTTGTATAGATTTTATAAATAAAATGTTGCCATGTCATCATATGAGCAGTTTTTACACCAATCCAAAAGCCTAAAATTATGGTAATCAAAATATTCTGTTTATTTTCATTTTATTCTCCCTCTTCCATTCTTTTTGTCGTTTCTCTCAGTATTTTACCAGCCAGCGGGAGGACTTTGAAGGCACCAGGGAGAGCATGCTAGTTTGGCTGACGGAGTTGGACCTGCAGCTCACCGACGTGGAGCATTTCTCCGAGAGCGACGTCCATCAGAAGATCCAACAGCTCAACGTGAGGCACACGTCATTTCATCTCTACACACAAATCTCAAATATCCGATTTATTACCTCTGAAGGAGAACTTGTCAAACTTTTAAGCTGCTGGTTTCATCTTTAAGCTGCATGTTTTGGTTTAGGGAGGATTCTCTTGCGCCTCGTTACGAGGACGCTTTTAAATTTCATAAACAGGCATGTGTTACTCGTTCTGGTTTTCCTGACTCAGTCTCCGTTCGTCCATCCATCTTCCGGCAGAGCTTCCAAAAGGAGATCAGCCTGAACTCTGAGCGCATTGACGGGTTGATAGTGTTTGGTGAGGCTCTGATCCAGAAAAGTTCAGCTCAGGATGCGGCTCTGATAGAGGATGAGCTGGAGGAGCTTCACTCCTACTGCCAGGAGGTTTTCAGCAGGCTGGTCCGCTTCCACCAGCGCCTCAGCCAACCTCCGGTGAGCTGGACCGCACACGAGCTCGACTTCTTACTGTATATCACGGAACATTAAGCCTTTAAATTCCACTAAATCCTAAAAAACATACATTTTATGTTCTTTACCCACTGTCTCATATCCCAAAAAATAAACAACAATGATATATTTAAATAACACCTGCCTTTCAAAAATGTGCCAGTTTGTAATTTATGTTTTACAGTGAGGAAACTTATGAAGCTGCAAAAGGGCCGGCAGCTAATGGACCTTTTTGAGGACGGGTGGACCTGTAGAGAAAATGACTCTAGAGATTATTTTCACTGTAAAGTTTGCAGATATAGAAAAAGTAGATGGAAAACATTCTTTCCATTATCCTGCAGCAAAAGACTGGAACTTTAAAAATAGGAACTTTTAAATGTATTTTAAAGAATATCCTGTCTGAAACCTGCACGTTTCAGCTAAAAATGCTTATTTTATGCCAAACCTTTTGGAAATGTCAAGCTGAAAGAACTTCAGTATATTTTGTTTTTAATCATGTCCATGCCAAAAAGTTTGACAGCACTGACTCTTAGAAAGAGACAAAAAAAAATCCGGAAAAAGATTAAAACTTTAGGATATGATTTACTGGTTTTTTTTGTTTTTTGTTTTGGCAAACGCGCAAACTTTTTGTTTCAAGTCTACAAAGAATTAGCGATATCTGACAGCCCTGGCCTCCATATCAAGAATAACCTAACCTTGTTTTGGTGGTCAAAATCTTAAAATTTAAGATGTTAAAAGATTAATAAAAATAACAATGTTATTATATTCAAAATAACAGTATTTTTAATTAATATTTTAATAATTTTATTTTTAAAAATAATAATGTTATTTTTAAAATGATATTTTAAAATAATGTTACTTTTAGAATAACATTGTTAAAAACTAACATTTTAACAATGTTGTTTTCATTGTTAGCATAACAATAAAAAATATTCATTGTTATTTTAATGAATATGTTATTTAATGTAAAAGTAACACAACTTTAATTTCATTATTTTGTTTCATTAAAATATTGTGTTTAGTTATTTATTTAAAGATAAAATAAAATAGATTCTGTTATTACAATTAAAAGGACAAAATATTTTGTGGCCCCTGTTGCAACTTGACATTTTTGGCCCCCGTGCCAAAACGTTTGGACACCCCTAACTAAAACCATTGGTGTTACTGTTCATTTTGTAACCCAGATGATCAAAGAGGAACCAGACATCTCTGACCTCACCGTTTCCCTGGAGTCGAGCTTGGAGCTGATTGGTCGCCCGTGGCTGGGGCGGAGTCAGGCGAGTCTTCCAGCCACGCCCACTCACCTGCTCAGCTCTCCTTTGGATCGTTCAGGGCGGGAGACGCCGGTGAGCGTCGACTCCCTCCCTCTGGAGTGGGACCACACCGGAGACGTGGGAGGGTCATCATCGCATGAGGATGAGGAGGAAGAGGAAGAGCAGGAAGATGAAGGGGCTTACTTCAGCGCACTCTCAGGTATTTTCAAAATAAAATGCCTTTTTATTAGTTCAACAATGCCACAAATTTGGCCCTCTGATACTTTTAATAATATTTTTAGAATGAGAGTTCTTAAACAGAATACAGCAAAATTACTTGTTCTTTAATTAGCCTCTTTGGCTTTTATTTTTATTTCATAAAAGGTTGAGTCAAACATTTTGTGAATTTTTACTCAAAAACAAACTGGTCACACACATCCACTAGATTTGGATAAAAACAGCACAATTTGTAAAAAAAATTCTTATTTTCTTTGCTGAGAATAAACAAAATACATTTTATAGACTTAAAAAATGGAAAATAATAAGCCAGAAAAGGTAAATGACTGTAAAAGTTTAAATATTAGATGTTTTATTTATTGTTGTACAGGTAAAGGAGAAAGAATTCGCAATAATATTTTTAATTGGGGGGGGGGGAGAAAAAAATTGCCCTTGAATATTTATATTGGGGATTTTGGACTTTGGTGCAAAAGTTTGGACACCCCACATTTAGGGATTTATTTTTTGTTTTGATTGATTCCTGCTCTAGCAATCAATCAAAACAATTTCACTTATAATGAGACATTTTTTCCATTTTGTGAGTTAATTTCTCTGCCAATTGAACTAATATTTTTCATGAATATTAAGAAATTATTGACTTAAAACAAGCTAAAAAATAACTTTGAAGTTGGTTTGTCTTATTTCAAGTGTGCTAAGATATCTGCACTAGAAACTAGACCAAAAATACTTAGTAAGATTTTTGTGTTTTTGCAGTGCTGTGCAAGTGAGAGGATATAATGCTGCTGCTGGCGCTCTGACTAAAACCAGGAAATTAGAGCACATCACACCAGTTTTAAACTTCTACCCTGGCTCCCTGCAGCTCAGAGAATAAACTATAAAATACTGCTGTTAGTTTATAAATCACTGAACAGCTTAGTAAGAAAATACATTAAAGATCCTCTGTTGTCATAGCAACCTTCCGGACCCCTCAGGTTTTGTAGTTCTGATCTGCTCTGCGTCCTCAGAACCAGAACCAAGCATGGAGAAGCAGCATTCAGCTTCTATTCACTACAAATCTGGAACAAACTTCCAGAAAAACGCAAAACAGCCGAAACACTGAGTGCCTTTAAGTCTCGACTTAAAAACTCAGCTATTTAGAGTTGCTTTTGAAACATAATCATGAAACATTAATCAACATTTTGATGTGTAACAACAAAATGTAATGCTTAAATCATTCACTGTGTGTGCAGTGGCTTAGTATTTCTGTGTTTTTATGATGTAAAGCACTTTGAATTGCTTTGTTGCTGAAATGTGCTTTACTAATAAACTTGATTGATTAATAAACAGGAGGAGTCCTAGGATTGAACCTTGCGGTGCCTCACGTGTGATTTCTGTCCGCTTCTATGAGAAGTTAAAGCTTTTAAGAAGCTGTTGAAACGCATCTTTTTCAATAATATGTTTGATAAATTGAAGGTTGGAATTGGCCTGTAATTCTGCAGATTGTTCCTTTTTTTTTATCAGCTCCTGTTTTTAAAGTTTGTGGTAAAAAAAAACAAACACCGGATGAGTTTACCATTTGAACCAGATCAGATGCAGCGACAGGCTGAACTTTCTTAAGAGAGGTTGTGGGTATGACGTCAAGACAGAAGGAGGTTAGTCGTCTCATCAGATCCAGAGGGTGAGATTTATTTTTCGGTTTACCTCAGACGGTTCCAGGGGTCGTAGAAACTGATTTCTGAGGTGCCTTGAAGCTGCCTGTCAGATAATCCATTATTTTGAGTCATTGGTATGTTTGTCTCATTTCCAAAACCTGTGTTGGCCTTGATATTTACCTCAAGTCGATGAATCTTCGATTTTATTCAGCTTAGAGGAAGAAAAATAGAGTAAAAAGTCAAAAAAATAAATCCCACGCTTCTTAAATTTGAAGTAATCCAGTTATGAGTGTAGACACTGTAAGAATGATTATAAAAACTGGATGTATTAAATAACTTTAACAGACAAAAACTATCAAACGAGACCTGCTACACATCTTCATGTTCTGCGTAGTAAATCCACTTCCACCTCTGCTCCTCGGGCTGCAGGAAATGCTTCCAGGAAATTTCTTCCATTAGATTATAAATTAAGACACATCCACACTGCTTAATGGATTGTAAATCTTTTGGTTTTTCACAGTAATAAGATAGATAGCATTTATTGTCATTGAACAGAATTCAACGAAATTTCCATTGCAGCTCCCGTGCAAAAGGTCAAATATATACAGTATAAATAAGCAAACACACAATAATAATAATAACAATATATACAACTAAATTAACTAAAGGCCCTCAACCACACCAAAGAAGTAGCAGCAGGTCCAATTATGGCAAAGTACAGATGATGTGACAGTGCAAAGTGCAGAACAATATGGCTGTGTGGGGGTGGGGGACATGTATGTGTGACTGCGAGGTTATGATATGTGTGGGAGGGGGGGGCGGCAGGGAGTAATGGCTCTGACGGCTGTGGGGAAGAAACTGTTTCTCAGTCTATTTGTTGTAGTCCGTATATTCCTGTACCGCTTGCCTGATGGCAGCGGCACAAACAGTCTGTTTGTGCCGCTGAACAAAATATGAACAAAATTATAAAATATTCTTATAGGAGCTAAACCTGAAAGTCAAACTCATGATTCTCATGTTATGTCTTTAAGTAGCAAAGATACCTTAAAGTTTAAGAGTAATGATTGATTTTTGGGTTAAATTCAGGCTTTCAGTTAAGATGTCAGGATTTAAATTTCCGTCGAGGTTGGAACCAATACTTGATTAGCAAAATTTACTGCTGTACTGCACTGTACAATGGCTGCTGGAAAAGTCAAGTGCTTTGTTGTTCACTTACCATCCAGAAACCAATCGCTGCACCACTTCTGCTTTTCAAAGATGTACGGGTTTATAATTGCGCATCTGTTTGCAGCCATTTTCACATGTGAGTGTAAACGTTGCTTATTTAACTTTGTTAGGATAAGACTATGGTCTATAAAAACATGCTCATTACATTTTTTGCAAAAAATAATTCTTAAATAATGAGGTTTTAGTTTTGAGCTTCTTTCAGAATGAGCTGTTTTAGGGCCTTTTGTCACTTTAAGTCCAAATATGTTGCTGCTTTCCACACCCCTCAAATCAACGTTTACTCTCGCACGTGAAAATGATGCGCAATTATACAACCGTACATCTTTGAAAAGCAGAAGTGGAGCCTCCTGCACAACCAAGAAGAAGAATACAACAAGTGGTTTCTGGATGGTAAGTCAACAACAAAACAGTTCTCTTTTCCAGCAGCCATTGTACAGCTGTAAAACCAGCTGACCAAAGGTGCTAGATCTCCGCTTGTGTTGCTAGGTAACGGGTCAGTGGCTGTCAAATATCAGGAGGCTTTTGAAACAACTCATTTTCCATACACTAAAAACAACAACTTATTGCCAAAAAAACAATGCTTAAACTTTTTTTTTTCTTAAGCGATTGGGTTGATTTTAGAAAACCAAATTTTCCTGAATTGTGCACAGTAGTTCTCCCTTAACCTCCCAATAAATGTTGTTTTGCAGTTTCCAGCCTGTCTCTGGCTGTTCGCGATTGTTCATGGAGAACATCAGAAGCCACAGAAGCTCAGCCGGATCCAGAAGGACATGCTGAGCCGCCACCCGCTCTGACCAGCACGCCTCTGAAGCAGGGTTATGTACGTCTCGCGGTTCCCTCTGCGGACTGTAATACAGTCTGCGAGGCCTCGCCGTCGAGCCTGAACTCGGCTCTGATGATCTACTTGTTGTGTTTTTCCAGCTGCGGCTCATGTCCCAGTGCAGCGGGAGCATCGAGAACATAAAGAGAGTCTCTCTGATCCTCGACGATGAGGAGCAGCCAGAGGAGTTCGGCTTGACGGGCCTGAATGCCTCAGACAAACAGTCAGGTGAGATTACCGTGCAGAAAGGATTATTTATTAAGAGTGTCTGCACTGCGAGGGAGGACTCAAAACAGACATCTGCCATAAAATCTCAGAAACAGTGTAAAAGAAACCAGGTGGTGCATAAGTTATGAATGTATGCAGTCAAGGAATCGGCTCAAAAGGAAATAAATTAGAAAAATACTCATTTTAACTCATTCACTTTTGAATCTGCAGGAGGTTTTTTTATATCTTTGTAAGTCAGAAAGGAAGATACTTGAGCATAACTGCAGTTGGGTCAAAACAAAAATTAAATCTGCAGAAACTGTGATTTAGACTGAAATTAATCATTTTGACAACAGAGACGTAAAATCACGTCATTCCCAGCGTTGGGTTTTTCAGAGGAACCGTGAGGCTCTTGGTCTGTTTCTGTTTAACTGGACATGGGAACTTTGTTACAACTTTAAAATCTTTGGACATTTTAAAGAATAACTACAACTTGCTGCCAGAAAACTGATAATAAACAACAAGTGGATGTTTCTGTGGGATAATGACGCAGAATCTTTCCATAAATCCACAAAACAATGGTTCACTTAGTACAAAATAATTTGATTATCTCAGTCCTCTGATTTAAATCCTACAAAAACCTGATGGTTGGGCAAAGAGCAAATATTTTAAACTAAAGTAGTATTATCCATCTGCAACAGGGAGTTTTAATAAAATATCAACAGAAGTGATGCCAATAAGTGCGACAGCTGTCAATTTTTTTAACATTTATTTCTTAATTTGAGTTTAATGGATTTCTCTCTTTTTAATTATTCTTCTTGAGTAAAATATTACATTATTTTCAGTGTTTTTGAAGGTCTTTAATCGAAGTGTTCATCGCTTATCGTATCGTTTATCATTTATTGTGATAAATTTCTTCTCATGAGGAGAATTTTGATTTATCAATGTTGCAGTAAACTTCAATTAATGTTTAAAACGAACTGTATGTATTGTTGGGATTGTTCATTTACCAAATTTTCCACCGTTTTTTCACAGAGAGTGTCAATGACCGTAAAAATATGATTAAATGCAGTTACTGTAGGGCTGCAACGATTCCTCGATTGTTCAATTTCCTCAAGGAAAATGTATCTGCCTTGAAGCGTCGTTACGTTATGTTTTATTACTTGGCGCACGGTGTTCCAGCCAGGTGATTATTTATATTGCGCAGAGCTCTCACTTCCGTCTATGAGCTGATGCTAAGTGTTAGCAGCATAATGTCCAATTTTCAAGTTTGGTCTGGGAGGATTTCATTAATTGATGATAATGTCCGAGTTTTTATCGTTTTTCGCGGGTCCAATAAGCATCTTTAAAATAACTGGAGTACGGCAGCGTTTCTCCTCCCGGAGCTGCCGCCTGGTGGCGGTGAAGAGCGCGGCGGGTGTCTCTGTAGTTGATGTTTAAGGTAAGGTTAGCTTTACAGACGAACCGGAAAATTTATCTAATATCATCCCGGTCTCAACCTATGGGTACGTTATGGTAGATTTACCAATATTTTATTTTATAATTTTTTTATTTGATTACTCGATTAATCGTCAGAATAATCGATAAAATACTCGATTACTAAAATAATTGTTTACAACAGCCCTAAGTTACTGTAAGAAGTTTAGTGATATAAATCACACTTCTTTATGTAACTGGTATCCAAAAGAAGCTAATTATAATTTTTCAAGAGCAATATTTGTGTTTTGTATGATTGCTGTGCCATTCAATCACCTAAAGTCACCTGAAAAAGAAGCAACAAGTAGTTCTTATAACATCAGTACTATAAAATATAAAATAAAAACTTTAAGTCCATATTTCCCGGTCGTTGAAACACCAATAAGTGTTAAAAAACGGCTGAGTTTATTGATATTTGTGAGCTTTCAGGTGTGATTGAACGCTGGGAGCTGCTCCGGGCTCAGTCCAGGTGCAGCCAGCAGTCTGGCACTCTGGATCCTCAGCTGATGACCTTTGACCTGGACGACGTCACTTCCTGGCTAGAAACTGTGATCCCTGAGCTGGAGCGCCTCTCGCAGGCTGAGCCTGCAGGCAGCATAGAGGACATGGAGGCCAGAGCCAAAGAGCTGAAGGTGATGATTTAATCCGACCGTAGCGGATGGAGCTTAATCCAGATTAAGTTTTAAGGGATTTTTTATTCTTTGTTTTCTTTTTACAGGAAATGGAGAAAGTGTTTTGCCACTACAAGGCCATCATGCTGTCTGTGAACCTGCAGGCGAAGGAGGCTCCAGAAACGCAGGAGAGAGTGGCGAGAGCGAACAGAGACTGGAGCAGAGCGTGTACTGGTCTGCAGCACTGGGACCACAGCCTGAGGAGGAAGCTGATACGCTGCCAGGTGGCAAGAAAACACTTTAATAAACTAATATGTAACACAAATTCATCTTAATAAGTCGGTTTCATTCAAACTAAGACAAACTGGGTCAACTATAACTTTACAGATTTATTTAGTTGATTTCTATAAGCGAATTGGACTCAAAATGTTTCTCTTCTATATTTAGTACTTTTGTTTCACTTTGGTGCTGATTGAATACAATTTTAATCAATCAAGTTTGTCAACAAGACGGTTCAAAGTGCTTTACATCATAAAAACACAAAAATATAAAGTCATATAATAGAAACATTACATTTTGCTGCTATTATACATCAGAATATTGATTATTGTTTCATTGATTAGAAACAGTTGGGTTTTTAGTCTGTATTTAAAGGAACTCAGTGTTTCGACAGTTTTGCAGTTTTCCAGATGTTTGT
Organism: Xiphophorus couchianus; assembly: GCF_001444195.1. Taxonomy (NCBI): domain Eukaryota; kingdom Metazoa; phylum Chordata; class Actinopteri; order Cyprinodontiformes; family Poeciliidae; genus Xiphophorus; species Xiphophorus couchianus. Next base: position 245,639 of record NC_040242.1, on the reverse strand, counting down.
TCCAGATTCGTTTGAGTGATTTTGTTAGAAATAAGATCATTGTTTAATCATTTATTGATTAATGATTTGAAATGATTGATTTTAAATGCTATGATGAAACACTAATATTTTAAAAAATAAAGTTGTAACTCGTCAGACTCGGCAAATAAAGTATTAAATATGAATAAATATGAAGATTAAGCAAAAACCCATATTGAAAAAAAACTTAAGTAAAAGCAGATTTTATAGAAATTAGTTAACAGTTTACTTCTACACCATAACTGTAGATCCAGGTTTTCTGCTACCAGAAAACCAGAAGTTGTGGTGTTCAAAGTGTGGCGCCGGGGGCCATCAGTGGCCCTCAAAATGATTTTGGGCGGTCCTCAACCACATGTCAAAAATGTTCTGAATTCTTGACATTCAGGGCGTTTCTGAGCCCCGTTGATTAGAAACGCATTTAAACAAAATATGAGGCTGCAATTTTCAGCAAAAATAAACAACTTAAAATCTGTCTAACATGTAAAAATATTAACCTTTTATCAGCTTTTTTTATTACTCAACTTTGCAAAATGAAGCAAAAGTGAGTCAAAACTTTTTCTTTTACTGTAAAAATGTACAGAAAAAAAAAAAAGAAAATTAAAATCAACCCAAAGAAATGCAGGAATTGGTTTCCTCTCATTTCAAATCTACTGTACACTGAGCTACTTTGTTTGTTTTTATTAAAATATTGTTTATGAATGAGAGGGTAAAAAACACAACAGTAATCCAATTTAAATAAAAATGTTCCTTTATGTGCTTTCAGCTTCACATTTTTTTAAAAGTGTTAATTGACTGAAAGAATCTGTGATAAAAATGATATTTAAGGAACTCGGTAAAAGAGTTTTGTAAACGACTCTTAAATAGATGCGATTTCTGCTCCTCGTAACACTGATTGAAATGTTCTCATGTTCTCTTTTCTTATTCTGACGGCCTAAAAAAGTTATAAAATAAAACATCTGTAAAAGATTTAAATCACATTTCAGTTTCTGATCTTTTATTCCTCTGTGACGCGTTTTCCCCATCTGCTGGTTTTCCTTGGATCTTTTGAACGTGCTATTAGCCGTAAGAAAATTAACTTTAGATTATTTGCCCACTTTTAAAAGGCCTGTTTTTCCCATTTCTCGTGAAACCCGTATAAAACGCTTGATCAGGTTTTAGAGTAGCATTACACAAGTTTTATGGACATCCTGCTCCTGCCAGAACGTTTTGAAAATATACTGCTATTGTCAAACTCCAAAAAAGGCCCATAAACAATGAAGCATGTGATATCTTGTTTTTGTTCAACTTTCCAGTAAATGCAGGACTTTTGTGGCGTGAAATGTTGAACTCTGAGACTTAAATTTGTCTGTGCAGGAGTTTCATGAAACTCTTCACTCTCTGCTGCTGTGGCTCGCTCAGGCAGAGAGCAGATGCTACAGCGTAGATATAAAGCATCCAGAGACGAGCGTCAGAGCCCTGAAACAGCAGGAAGACACGCTGACGGTGAGCAGCAGATTAACAGATTGGGATGAGAAATGAAGCGTTGAGACCGAAACAATTAATCGGATTAATCGGTTCTTGTAATAACTTAGTAATTCAGTAACTGATGAATCGTTACCTGGAGTTTACAGACTGAGAAAAAGGTCATTTGATGAAAAAAAACCAACATATGCAGAATGGCAATTAAGCCAAGACAGTTAAAAAAAAACAACAAATTTACATTTAAGATAAAAAACCCCCCAAAAAACTTAAAATGTAATCCACCTGGAACTCTTCAAGTGGAAAAGTTTTAGTTTCACCTGGTAAAAATTCTGTAAGAGAAAAATCATATTTTTCCTATGGAAGAAGATTACGTCCACTGGAAAAGTAAATTTAATCTTCTGAGATTAAGTTGGAATTCTGAGATTAAAACCCGAATCTTTTTTCTCAGAATTTTTACTCTAATCTCAGAAGATTTAGTTGTATTCTGAGAAGAAGTCATAATTCTGAGATTAAAGTGAGAACTCCAACTTTCTTTTCCTCAAAATTATGACCTTATTATTGCAGAATTGAATTAACCCTTCTGAAATTAAAGTGAATTATGAGGAAGAAGTCAGGATTTTTGTTCAGTGGTCTATTTATTAATCAGATAATCCAAAAAAATAATCATCAGCTCTGTAAGGTCTGAGCTTTTCACATGTTAAAAGTATCTTTTTAGCTGCAGATGTTTCCTTTGCTACAAATTATCAACTATACGCTAAAGGAGTGATGTTATTGCATTTTACACAATAAAAATATTTATTTTTTGATTTAAAAAATGACTTGATTTTTATTTTACTTGCATGTTTTAATGCATTTCTATTATTGTATAAAACAGGCAGGCTGTGTCGATGTTTTCAGCCTGTTAATCGATGGGTTAATGTGTCACTAGGTCGTCTGCAGACCTTCTTATGTCTCGCGCTGTTTGTGCTGTGCAGGAGCTGCAGGCGGATCTGCGCAGCCGGCAGGCTCACCAGGCGTCTCTGCAGGCCCTCTGGTCTCAGCTGCAGCCTGAAGATGCAGCAGAGGACTGCGACGAGGCGCAGGAGAAGCTGCATGTGACGGGCACCAAGCTGAAGCAGCTCAGGAGGAAGGTGGAGGACGACCTCCGCGCCCTGCAGCAGCGTCTGCTGGTCCAGGATCCCGGCTGTGCTGAAGCAGACCCAAAAACAGCCTCCTCCACCCAGAGGTACGTACAGAGGAGAGGTTAAATGGGAGTTAACTCTGCCTTTATCAACTTTTGTTTCTGTTCTACAGAAGAGAATCGTCCCCACCTCGATCGTTCTTCTCCCGCCTCCTTAGAGCTGCCTTCCCCCTGCAGCTGCTGCTGCTGCTCCTCCTGCTGCTGCCCTGCCTGATTCCTCTGTCGGACAGCGAGCCGGGCTGCACCCTGACCAACAACTTCGCCTGGTCCTTCTACCCCATGCTGCACTACACCAACGGCCCGCCGCCCACCTGACGGCAGCTTGTTTCCAACGAAAGACATTTCCCAACAAAACATGGGTGACTTTTCAGGAAAATGTTTTAAAGACAACCTATTGTGCTTCCTTGAACAGATTAAGATAAACAAAACATGATCACTGTCATCAGTAGAGCTTCCAGTTCTGCCTATTTTCAGCTACTTCCAGAATGTTTTAGGGTCTCTGTCACTTTAAATCCAAACAATCTGCTGATGGCCACGCCCCAAACTCAACATTTACACTGGTATGTAAAACAGATGCGCAATTATACAGCCGTACATCATGGAAAAGCAGAAGTGGAGCCTCCTGCACAATCAACAAGAATGCAGCAAGTGGTTTCTGGCCGTCAACAGCAGCCATTGTACAGCACATACAACTCTGGAAAAAATGTAAATGATCAGTTTCTCTGATTTTACTTTTTATAGGTTTATGTTTGAGTAAAATGAACATTGTTTTATTCTATGAACTACTGACATGTCTCTGAAATTACAAGCAATAATTTAGTTTTTATCTGCAGAAAATGAGAAATGGTCAAAATAACAAAAAAGATGCAGAGCTTTTAGACCTCAAATAATGCAAAGAAAACAAGTTCATTTTAATTTAGAAGCAACAATGCTGATGATTTAACTCAGGAAGAGTTCAGAAACCAATATTTGGTGGAATAACCAGGAGGTTTTGGTTCAGCGCAGTGGCCTCTTAGTTTATTCCACGGCTGTAAAACCAGCTGACCAAATGTGCTGGTTGCTAGGTAACAGTGCAGTGACGCAATAACGGGAGGCTCGTTTTCCAGACGCCAAAAAACCAGCTGGGTGATTTTTTTATGTTTGTTTTTAGAAGCAGTAGAGAATCAAATGGAAGTTCAAAAAGTACATTTGGCATAATAGGTTCTCTTTTAAAAAAAATCGATTTAAATGTTTCTTTATTTGACACAAATGGTAACATTTGCAAATGTATTTATACTATTTCTAAAAATTTACAACTAAAATCAATATATTTTAATTGGACCAACAAAGTCGTGCATAACTGAGAAATGTTTTCAAAATGTTCTGCAAATAAAAATCAAAGTTGTTGAATTCAACTTTGTGTTTCCACCTTTCCAGAAATGGAAATTAAAAAGTTCTAATTAGTAACTCTGGATTTTGTTAGAAATTGTCTGAATATGTATTTTTATTTCTGATAATTTTCTATCACACAAAATCCCAGTAAAAACATTGGAAGTTTTTAGCTGGAATGTGACAAAACGTTACAATTTGCAATCGTTTTTGAAAATTGGTTCAAATCTCGACATTCTTTGAGATCAAATCAAATTTTCCCCAACATTAAATTTTTATTAATATCTATTTATGCTTTTTCAATTTGTCATTCAGAGGCTTAAAAACTGTAAATCAAAAGGAGAAATTTTAAAAATGAAGATGGTAAAACTGCCTGACTCGTTTTAAAAATAAGGCTTGTGTTTGTACAGGTTTTTGTTTAAAACATCTGGACTAAGCAGAGCCATTTTATATCGTCATGCATTTTGTTTTATCATATTCCAGCTTTTTAAAATCTGACTTATTGTTTTTATTACTGATTCAGAGGTCAGATTTAAACCGGATTTTTCTTTAACATGACACAGAGCTCCATAATGTTTGTTTTTATACATTCAACATTTCATCGTGTTTCATGTTTGGGTTATATATTTGTGTAGAGAATGTAATGCTTTTTATTTATGACTGATTTTCTGTTAGTAAATCCTAATTGTTTTCCTTCATTCTCCATTTGCCTGATTTAATAACATTAATCAACAGAAGGCGACAGACAATACAGGTTTGAACATTTATTACTAAATGTTTTCACCAGAAATGAACAAAGATCGACAGTTTTCTGTTTTTTTTCCTACACAACCATAATACGGTTTGTTTTAAGGTGAGAAATAGGCAGAAGTCCAGAGACCAGTTTGTGGTAAATAACCGTAAATATTAAAGTGATTGTCAAAGCTGCAGAATATCACAGAAATCACCTTCATCTCGCCCAACTTTAGAACAAAACAAAAAGGAATACACTTTGATCCAACAGCTGAAATTCACAATAAAACGCAAAGTGGAGACGAATAACCCCAAATAAATCTAGAAAATATTCAATTGAGCTTCAATTTCAGTTACAAAAGTTATTATTTTCTGTCTACAATTATGCGTTTTATTCATTCCTTTTTGTTGTATTCCTTTAATCCATACATGCAAGTGCTTTGTTACCGTAAAACGTTTTTAACGAGGCACAAATGGACGTTAAAAAAATAAACTTTCAGAAATAACAGGGGTTCTGTTGGAACCGATATCCTAACTTTCATTTGCATTTTTTGTAAAAATCGGTTGAACCAGTTAGTGGCAGATATTTATTTATGCTTTGGACACTTCAGCAAGTATTTTCTGTTAAAAATGGATCACAAAATCAGCTTCATCTTAAATGAGTTCATCAACTTCCTCTGTTAAATTACACCCATTACTTTGCTTAAACTACAAATCCAAGTTCCAAATAGTTTTTACTGTTTATAAAAAGTATCGTCTGCTCTGATGTTAAACTTTGATATTCAAAGCAAAGTGTTAAGTTTATGAAGCAAAACTTTTCCTCTTTACATTGAAGAGTTAAGTATTTAATTATTGAGTCATAAAAATGGAGAAAGTGAAACAAGATGAAAGTTTGTAGCTGTTTATAAAAGACAAACTTCCTGTTTTAAGTTTTAACTTTATTAGATTGGGACTATTTAAGTAAATGCATATTTAATAATATGTTAATATTTCCAGGGTTTCTCCTAGTGTATTATAAGCCTGGCGGGCTGCCAGGCTCAGCATTGTTTATTTTAAGACCTTATACTGTGTGTTTAGGTGTAAATATTGTCTTCCATTACAAGTGATTTTTTAATATTTCCTGGCATTTATCACATTTTCTGAACTTGAGAATCTGTAGTTTGACACACTGTAGTTCCTAAAACCCAACAATCATCCAAACTGCCAAACCTTAAAGTTATATATTAAAAAAATGCATAAAATTCTGGTTTGTTATAGATCTAAAGCAGTGTAGATTCACAGTTACGGCTTCCTCAACATACTGTACCTCGGCTTTAAATTGTTTTTTAATTTCTCCATCTCATCGAATTTGTTGAATTTGATAAACACGGACAGAGAACTCCGCCATGTAAAAATCACCTAAAGTAACCAAACAGATTATTCTGCAGTCAGTTTTTGCAGGCCATGAGTTACACGATGATGACATCGCCATCTTTTATTTCAAAATCTTATATCTGCTTGGCTTCAAACACTTAAAAACTGTCTATTTGCATAAACTCGACTTAAAACGATAGTTCTAAAAAAGTTTCCAGTTCAGGAAAACAGGCTAAAGGGGAAAAGCCTTTAACATTTTTTTTGTTTTGTAGCTGAAGTGACCTGAGGAGACGTGGGTTGTCCTTGGTCCAACCCACGTCCTTGGTTGTGGGTTGTCTTTTATAATTTGAGGCAATTATAAAATTACCTCAAAAAGTGACAAAAATAACTTTTTTAACCAATATTTAAAAGAAGATTTCACCAAAGTGGTACTTTATTGGTTGGAGCTCTAATAGCAGCTTTTTCTTCTCGGTTTAAGAATCGTTCTTGTTTTGTTTTTTTTGTCATAAGTGCACATTTCTGTCCGCCAGATCCTGTTTTATGCCTCGTTGATTCACAATACTTCAATTTTTAAAGGATTAACAGCAATAAAAAAGAAGAACAGAAAAATTCTGGTTTCTGTTAAAATTCTAACAGGTTTTTAAGGCATTTCTGTTCACAAATTACACTGCAGTAAAAAACAATAAAGCTGTGAGTAGTGATGTAGAAATCTAGTGGTTTTATGTGATTTATGCAGAAAATGTTATTACTTCCAAGAATACAAGCCTTGTTGTACAGTGCTGTGAAAAGTTTATTTAATTTTTTTTGTCAATCTTTTATATTCCAGATTAAATTAAATGTAATATAATAGAAAAAATATGATTTAATTTATTCAGAGGAGTAACTAAAACATCCAACCTGATTTTATGTGAAACTGTTGACTCTGTACGTGACGTCACGGACTCCAGAACTCCGCCCACTCCGCCATGATGGACCATCGCGCTCCTTTAGAGCCTGTCTAAAAACCGACATCTATAACCTAATATCGCTTCTATTTAGTTGATTTCACTTTAAAAATGGTCCTAGGGGGCCTGCACAAATAGACAGGGATAGAAACCAAACTTGTCATTTTATTGTAGAACTTTTAAAGAAAAGATCTCAGCCGTCAATCATAATCACTGTCAGTGAAATCACTGATTCGCAGCGAACACTTTTTACAAGGCAAGAAGATTAATGTTCATTTACTTTATAAGTATTTATGATGACAGATATCAAATATCACACTGTGGCGTCTAACCGCTGGTAACCATGGAGACAGTGCCGCACCGTCATGTAGCCTAGCATGTATGGAAGAAAGTGGTTTTTTTAGTGCTGGTTTTTAGTGCTGCTCCGGTTTAAAGGGAAACGCTGATTATGACACAGTGACATGAATCATGTGGTGTGAATTCAGGCAGAGTCGGTCATTTGATCAATGTATGGGTCGGTTTCTAAGCTAATTTATGTATATGTAAATTTGACCCAAAATAATAATAATAATAGTATGTATTAATAATGAGATTTTTAGTCGATGCATTTGTTTAGAGCCGCCTAGTGGTGTGATGAGTAACTGCATGCAACGGGTCCTTCAGGCATTCTCACGGCTTCCCCCACAAAGCAGCTCGTCAATACTTTTTTTTTTTTTTTTAACTTGGGGTCATATTTTTCTAGTTCAACTATTAACAAAATACTGCAAGAACATCTAACATGTACGAATATAATTAGTAAAGTTTTCTCGTGGTTGGGCCTGTGAGTGGGTCACTTGGTGTTCATGGCTGGCCGCTCAGTCACGACACCAGCCGTGTCTTCTTTGATTTTTCAGCTGTGGGGCCCCTTGCATGCAGTTAGAAGCCACATTGTGAAGAGGGATTTATTCTGTGTCGTACTAGAAGGTGACAACCAGGCGAGGAAGGTTCCACTAGCTCTGTAAATATCACCGTCTGTGAGCCCAACCAGGTGTGTTACGTTCACGGACAAATTATCTCGATTCTAACAAGTAGAAACCATGAATAAACTGACCAGAACATTTTCCAGTTGCTCTGTCCAGTACTCCCGATCCTCACTTCCGACGTCCATCATGGCGCCTCCGGTGATTTAGTGACGTAGTTGCAAAGAGTGAATAAGCTTCCATGTTTTTTTACTCTTAATTATTTTGATGAATAATCAGATAAAAAAAAATTGCATTCTGCAGATTTTCCACTTAAGTTTTGACTAGAACATGTTTAAAGAAATTATTTAATCTTTTATGCAAAATGTAAAACTTTTAAGACCGTTTTGTATTTGAATATGTTGCTCTTTCAGCAAATTGCCTTTTTTTTAGTCTTGATACTCCAGTTAACGATTAATTGCCACAAATCTGTCAGATTTAGGTCCCTCCAAAATTAAGCTTTTTACTTTAAGTATAATATTTGGAACTAATTTTATAAGAGGGGCCTTTAAATTTATTTTTGCCCATTTTTTGTTCTAATTTTTGAATCATGAACTCTGACCTTTAAGATAAGTGGGGCCTGCACTACTGTAGATCTATTTTAAATTTTTTTGTGAACTCGTGGATTATTCTTTGACTCATCTTTGGATAATTGTTATATAAAAACTTTGAGAAATGTACTTTTTCACATAGGTCCAGGTTGGTTTGCAAAGCTCTTTTTTCCTCTCAGTAAATAAAATCATAGACAAAAATACTATTTGAATCTAATCAAGTTCTTTTTGCTATTAAAAGTTGTGACAAAGCAACTACAGGAGTAAAATAACGTACCACTGTATGTCACGGTGAAAGCTGAGCGATCCACGATGATTAATATGATGCCCTATATGTTAGAAGCAAGAGTTCAGAAGTTGAAAGTGCTGACGCTGCGTGTCAGAATGACGGTTTGTTTCCAGGTCCGGTCCGTCCTCTGAGAACTCACCAGCAGCAGTGCACAGTGTGTTGAAGATTCACCAGTGGTCAGAGATTCCTGCTCTCGGTCTTTGCAGACTGCTCCCGAAAAGCGTCGGTCCAGTGAGAGGTCGTGGGATCCGAGCTTTAATCTGAACACTGGGCTTCGACCCCGACTCCAGCGCTGCTGGGAGTCCAGGTGTTGGACGGGCCGCCGCCAGACGCCGGCTCCGGCTGATCCGTGGACTCCTGCTGAGCGGGCCGGCGAGGGAGGCGGGAGCTGTGCATGATGTGAGCGTCCAGCATCTCCAGCAGCAGGTCGTACAAAGGCACGATGTTCTTCATCTTCATGCAGTGCAGGTGGTCCATGCCTTTGTTACTGCACAATCGAAGAAGAAAGGCCAACAAGTTATAAGTTTCACACCTTAAAAACAACTACAAAATATAATCCATGCTACTGGGATATACCGTATCACCACAGCACGCCAACCAGTTTCATAAGTTTTTTAATGAAACATTAATTTGGAAACTTGTTTTTGTTACTTATATGAATTATTGTCATTTTGGTTCTTAAAAGTACCAAAATTTCCACTTAACTTTATATTTTGGTTCATCTGATGATGTAATTTTTAAATATTCATATTTTGATCAGTTACCCAATACCTTTTACCAGATTCTTTTTTTTACTCTCGAGTAAAAATATTAAGTAGTGCTGCTCTTACTCTTACTTTAGTTTTGGGGACTCAACCATCTCATTCTTAGATGATGGCTTTGTCCTCTAAACCCAAATAAGCTGCTGCTGGCCTCGGCCCCAAATCAACATTTACACTCACTTGTGAAAATGTCTGCAAACAGATTCACAATCATACAACCGTACAGCGTCGAAAAGCATTAGTATTGCCTCCTGCACAACCAACAAGAATGTAATAAGTGGTTTCTGGATTGTAAGTCGACAACAAACCACTTGTCTTTTTCAGCAGCCATTGTGCAGCTGACCAAACATGCTGGAGGTCAGCGTGGGTTGCTAGGTAACAATCTGAAGGTTTTTGAATTAACACCAAAGATATTAACCTATTGCTAAACAAAAACTGGGTGGATTTTTTTCAACACTTGGGCTGATTTAGAAGCAGTAGAAACGTATAAAAATGTCCAAAATATGAATTTTGTATAATAAATCCCCTTTAAATATTCACCGTGTTCCAAGCTATTGCTCTAAATGTAACCATTTTTGTAGCCTCCAGGAGGTTTTCTACCAGAATGACTCTTTATTTCATTCCATCCATCTTCTCCTAAACTCTGATGGCCCCACAGCATGATGCTGCTGTTACATGTTTTTCACTTTTATTTGCTGTACATCTGCATCTTCTTCCCTTCCGCTTCTTCACACGTTTTGCACCATTTTGTGTCAGTCCGACATTAAAGTGTTTTTGCAGCATCACGGCGTCGGTGAACAGTTTACCTGACATGGCGGATGTGTGAGAGCAGCATCAGGAGGTGGGCGAGGCGCGTGTACTGCTGGCGGAAGGTCAGGCCGCTTTTGGCGATGGCCCACACCAGAGCGTCGGTGACCGAGTCCAGCAGGCGCAGCAGCTTGGAGCGACTCTGCAGCTCCTCGCTGCCTTCGTTTGAGCTCAGGCACATGTCTGGTCACAAAAACAAAGATCACAGCTAGCCGCGCAAACTCCAATTGTCCAAGAAACGACGACGAAAAGTCTACAGCTACAGCGAAGCTTAAAATGAGAGCGGAAAACTGACCTCATTTGATTCCTGTGGTGAAACGTAATAAACATGTAAAAATAATTATTTCAGCTTCTATTCAAATGAAAATGAAGCAGATAAATTATTTTTCTTGTGACCAATCACATGCAAAACGGATTGAGAAGTGCGTGATGGTGAAACGCCAAAGAAAGACGCAGCTTGTGTTTATGGAGGTCAGCGATCAAATGATCGGACCGGAAAACAAAGCACTCAAAGGATCTGATATGGATTTGCTGTGAACAAATTCATTATGTAGTAAATCTCTTTAAAAGCACTTGAACACATTTCCTTCTCAGAATACGCATTATGACCACATCCTGCAGTCTTTTAGCAGCTGCAGAACTGCTAAAATTACAACCAGAGTCCTGCTAATCCGTCTTTTACACAGCTTAATGTTCCCCGTCAAGTTTATCACTTATAGAGCATAAAAACAAGTGAAGAGGAGCTTCATGTCTCCCTGAAGAAGCTGCCTTTATGCTCCAGATTTGGCATAAAGACACCCACAGAGCGCTGCTGAGTTTTTTTCCACTCTGCATTCCGTCTGCACATTGGGTTCGCGTCAGGATGCTGGATCTGCTGGACATGCCGTCGTGTCATTTTTTGCTCCAATCAAACCGCCGCATTTAAGGTTACAACTGTAAATATATATGCTTTAAGAGCTCAAGACTTATTCAAACTGAACACAAAATGTCACTTTTGATGCAAACTGAAGTCTCATGATTATCAAACTGCTTCATGAGAAAAACCCTTAGTGTTTAGTAGAGAAGCAGCTCCTCACTTTTATAAACTACAGGTTTTAATGGAGGTCAAGTCTGGCAACTAGGATGGAAAATCTTCTGAAACCAAACTATGCTGGACTTTAAGGAATGTCCAAAAGTCACTCAAACTTCAGAGTGTCAGATATTTTACCTCAGCTTTTCCTAATGAATCCAGTTCAGCTCTTTGGCTCATTTTATTTATGAGCTGCTATTTAATTACAATAAATTATTCCCAGCAGATTTAGGCTTGAAGTAATAATTTAGTTTTACAAACATGTTTCTTTTTACTGATTTTATCATCCAGAGTCCCAATTTTAGCAGTGATGAGGACCATTGTAGTCCGGGGGGAAAAGCAGTAAATTTCATCCGAAAAACTCAGAACTTCGTGAGAAAAGGGAAATCTCTGACTTTGAGTTTTTCTCGCAAATTTTAGGTTTTCAAACTTCTGAGTTTTAAAAGTAAAGATTTTTTTGAGAATTTCAAAAACTTAGGAATTTCTGAGTTTTTTCCTAGTAAAAAACTCAGAGCCGTTTTTTTAAATCAAATTTTTGATTTTTCACTCAGCAATTTCCTTAGTTTTTTTTCTATAAAATTTCTCAAGTCAAAAATAATTTCTATCAATTTTTAGATCTTTAAAACTCAAAATTGTCCATATTTTTCCCCCTTTAAAATTTTTGAGGATATATGAACATTTCAGGATTTTTTAAGCATTTTGGGGTTTTTTTAGATTTATTTGGTGAAAATTTACTCCTTTTTTCTGTCTACAATAATTATTACGGGGTTTCCTCTAGGATTTATTTATTTATTTATTTTTATACATGAAGGCCAAACTATATTGATTAACTACATCGTTGCTGTTCAAAAGCAACAAACATCAACATTAGTTTCACATTTTCAAGGTTTGAACTAAAAGTAAAATTCAACTCAACCTTCCTTTGGTGCCGATCAGTCGCCTTTTCTCTCCCTCTACTCAAACTCCTTCTTCATTCCCGAAAGCGTTGCAGCGCACAACAGCCAGCGGTGTTGGTTTTTCAAAATAAAGTCATTTTTAATGTTTCATAATATTTAAATTCACTTCAGGCAAATCGATCACTTCCTTTTGTTGTTTTAACATGTATATAAAGCAACTTATTTCTGAAGGAGTGCCGGCTTTTATTCTGTATTGTTGATCAATTACATGTAGAGGAAACCCTGGATTATCATTACCGATTATAAGAGGTTTCTTTTATTAAAATATTATCACTGCTGAACTGAAACCTGCTGGGTTTGGACCGCCTGCCTTCCTCAGGAATCTCCTGGCGGTTGTTGATCATTTCGTTTTCCTGCCGCCGTGAAACGGTGAAACTGCTGTTTCATCACTGGTAATTTTGCCAACTTTGCCTCAAGCTGCATTTCTAGGAGCATTCAGGGCCTTTGCTACATTTTTCTCCCTCTTTTTTTTTGAACAAGACAAAAATCTCTTCTCAGAACTATTTGGAGGATTCTGCCGACTCAGGCGTATTTCGAAGAAGCAATAAAATGTTAAACAGTCCAGATGTTTGTGGCGTTCCATGTCATTCTCACCTAACGCAGCAAAAGAGACGTTAAAGAGGCGAATAAGACACGCGTCAGAGCAAATGTGTAAGAAATGTCCTCCAGAGAGGATTTCTTCCAGAACATTAAAGTCATTTTAAGACGGCAAAGTAAAACTTTATGGAAGAGGATTAGGGCCGCTGGGAAAGAACAAGCGAGAATTACTTTTTTTCTTAGATTAAAAGTCAAAATTCTGAGATCGAAGTCAAAATTTGAAGTGGGAAAAAAGAAAAAAACTCTGAATTCTGAGATAAAAGTTTTTAAAAAACGTAAAAATTCTGAGATTAAAAAAAAAAACTACAAAAAGTTTTTTCCAGTTGGTTCAGAAAGTGCAATTAGGAATTTAAAAAAATAACATATCAAATGCTTTATCGATCCCAAAGGAAAATGAAATGTTGTAACTCATATTGACTAAAATTCTTCAGTGTTGCTGTAGATTAGCGCTAATCTAGCAGGAATAAATATAGATATTTATCAGATTGGTGCATCTCTGGTGTAAATAGAGAAAAATTAACCTGCTACAGCAGCATGAAAAGTCACAATTCTGAGATTGAAGTCAAAATTTGAAGGGGGGGGAACTGAATTCTGAGATAAAAAATTATTTTAAAAATGTCAAAATTCTGAGATTAAGGTCGAAATTCGAGTTTAAAGTCAAAATTCGAGAGGGGGAAAAAGAAACAAAATCTGAATTCTGAGATAAAAGTTTTTAAAAAATGTCAAAATTCTGGGATTAAAGTCAAAATTTGAAGGGGAGGAGGGAATCAGGATTCTTAGATAAAAGTAAAAATTCTGAGGAAAAAAAGCCAAAATTCTGGGATTAAAGTCAAAGTCTGAGAAAAAGTCAGAATTAAACAAATAAAGACAAAATTCTGAAATTGTCAGAATTTTTAAAGTCCCATTTCTGTAAAATGTTTTTTTTTCTTTCCTGAGGTCTTAATCTTCTTTTGTAAAATTTTGTGTTCAACTTAAAATATCTGTAGTTAAACCACAAATCGGAGCAGTTTTGATAATCCTTGATTGTTTTCTTTCTTGTATAAAATCTCACATGACCAAAAAATTCCTAAAACTCCAATTTTTTAAAAATAAATTCCTCTAAACAAACACATCCAGGCTGAATGTTTTACTTATTGCTTTCTTTACATTCAGTAAAATAAAACTAACTGTGATGAAACATTGTATTCGTCGGAGCAGAAAAGGCTGTTTTTTTGAGTTTTTTTATTCTTGGCTCCTGTTGAGCCTCCAGTGAAACGTGCCGCCATGTTTCATCCGTGACGTCAGCAGCAGCGAACGTCGGCCCACACAGACGCGCTTCACTCACTGGAATTGAGGAGGATCATGGCCTTGAGGCAGACGTACTCCTCCCTCGTCAGCTTGAGCTCTCTCACTCTGGACGTGGCGGCGATCAGCATGTCAAAGATCTCCACGAAGCCCTGGACGCAGCTGCCCTCCTCCCTGCCACACACAAACAAACACACACAGATCCCGCTGCAAACGCTGGTATTTATGCAGAACGATTCAGGACAATCAATCTATCAGAACCAGAGCAAAAAATACAAAGAAAAGGTTAGAAAGCCTGGAGAAAACCCGATCAGAGCCATTTTAAATAATCACAACAATGAAAGTTAATCGTTTGCACAGTGTCGTGTCTGTATATCTGCACAAATATGGCAATAACATTTACGTGCAATTTGCACCGACTCATCACACTGCAAAATCACAAAATCTTACCAAGTATTTTTGGTTCAGTTTAGTGCAAATATCTCAGTTCACTTGAAACAAGAGAAAACTAACTTATGAGTATCTTTCCAGCAAGATATAGGAGTCAATAATTACTTAATATTAATGAGAAAAGGAGATAAAACTAGACAAAAGAAATACTTTGTAATACTTTTTGCAGTGCATGGAAATGACAATTTTAGATCTTTCAAACTCAAATTTCCATGTTTTTTTTTCTATAAAATTTCTGAGATTTATCAAAATTGTAGTTTTTTTCTAGCATCTTTTGGAATTTTTCAAACTCAGAAATTTCCATGATTTTTTAAATAAAATTTCTGATATTTATCAAACTTTGAGTTTTTTGTAGCAAATTATTTTTGTCTAGTTTTAATGCAAATATCTTGAAACTTGAAATAAGACAGAACTAAATTATAAGTAACTTGAGAAAAATGTTAAGTGAAATAATCTTATAGCAAAGCATTGTTATAAAATTAAAACAATGCTATAATCTACAGAAATATCAGTATTTGTATTTTTACTGATGTTTTAAAAAATACAAATATATACTTCAGGAATTAAAAAACAAGTCAAGTCACAACAAAATTTAAAGAAGAAATATTTCCATCTAAAATTGTGCAATGAAAACAAATATGATGAAAATAAGGCATAAAATATATTTTATCTATATAAAATAAGTGGAACTAGTACTTTTGTTGCCAATATTAAATCAATAATTGACGCAAAAAAGCTCCTACTTTTGCTTTAAAGTTATTTGTGAGTTAATTTTGTCTTATTTAATTTTTCTAAGATATTTGCACTAAAAACCAGAACAAATATACTTCGTAAGATTTAGTTTCTGTTTTGTTGTTTTGCAGTGCGGGCGCACAAATTTAAATTCAGTGCGTTTTTTTTCTCTAATCAATACAGGATCAAACATACTAGATCAGAAATGATTAATCGTTATAAATCGATTTCTGAAGTAATCTTCAAATAATTTAGTAATTAATCGACTCAAAACAGGACATTTTGTAATCATTATCCCAAAACTGTATGAAAAATATACAAAATTAGAATTTTAGTTTAAAAAATATATTTTCTTATTCAAAAATGAATTAAGTTATTTGGATATTTAATGTATTTCTAATATTGTATACATGAAAAATCTGCAGAATGTGTCCAATGTTTATCCCTGTACTTGTACAAATAATCGGTAGATGAATCAATTACTCAAATAATCGTTAACTGTAACCCTAAAATATAAACGCACCGACTGAAATATTTGGTTAAATGTCCTCTAACAAGTCGCGTCTAAACAATAGTTAGGTTTTCTTTGGTGGCATTCAGAGCGCTCCGTGTGGAATTCTGGCTCTGATGTTTGACCGTCTAGAATGAGATGTTCCGGTTCCTCATGCAGAACGCTTCGTTTCCTGGCATCCATCTGTGCTTTCATTCATTCTCCACTCACAAGGGTTGAAGTTGGCATTTAGAACTTTGACTCGGTGCAGAGAAGAGATTTTGCTTGTGATGCGTTTGGAAACCTTTGAGAAAATCTTCAAATCAACGCAATAAAACAGAAAATCAACCGTAATAATTACGGTCTGAATCAAAGCGGTAGTGGTACCGGCTCAGGCAGAGGTCGGGGGAGAAGATGAGTTTCCCTGGATGGTCCAAGGATCTCCACATCAATCCCATCATCAGCACCTCCAGCCAGCAGCACTCCAGCAGATGGACCTGGTCCAGCAGACAGAGCTCCACAAAGCCTGAGGAGAACGACTTCAGTTTGAGTTAACGTCTCCCTGCTGATGGTGCAAACCGACCCTGAAACTCCTGAAAAACGTTTAACGCAATTAAAGATGTCAGTACTGATGTAAACAGAAGCAGAAATCTAAGGATGGTATTGAATTTGCAGAATTAGAGCTGTTTAATAAGAAGAGACTAAAGTCAGGCATCGCAGTAAAAACCAAGAACTTAGTGGTCGGGTTGGAGTCGGAGCTTTTTCTGTCTTGATCTGTTTTTAGTTTGGCTTTGAGGCATTTTGAACGAAAAATCAGACTCAGAAATCTGACTTCTGAGAGCAAAAGAAGGAACATTTGAGAGGAAGAGTCATAATTCTGAGATTAAATGTCTGAATTCTGAGATGAAAAGTCAAAATTCTCAGAAAATTTGAGATGAAAAATCATAATTCTGAGGAAAAGTCAGAATGTTGAGAGCAATTGTTGACTGTGTCCAATGACTTTGTATTTTTATGATGTTAAGCTTTTGTTGCTGAAAGGCGCTATGCAAAATAAAACTTGACTTGATTTTGAGCAAAGTTAGAATTTTGTGAAAAGTCATAATCCTGAGATTAAAGTCAGATTTATTATTTTTTTAATTCCTGTTCTGTAGCATCGTGACGAAGCTACAGAGACGGTTTCTGTCAACGACGTGCTGAGGAAGTCTGAGGCATCGCAGTCATGACCGACTGACAGCAAACGCCTCTGAATGTGAAAAGAAAATATTCCAGCTGCTTAACAAAAAAAAAAAAGCCAGACTCATTTTACAAACTGGTTTGTTTTGGATATTTTTCTGCTCATGTAAAGCACATTTGTACCTGTGACTTCAACACAAACGGCTCACATTAGCTGTAAAAAGGTGTCGAGTCATTTCATTTCAGCCTGAAAGAGTCTAATTTGATAAAACGCCGTTTTGCTCCAAACATTCGCTCAGTTTTACGTTTTAATTTGAGGAGAAAGGTTCACACGCTACATAAAGCAGAGACAATGGCTGGATTCACCAGACACAAACGGTTTCATCACATTACCACAAATCTGGACTTTGCTCATGAAGATGATTTTGTAATAAGTGTCAGATCACTCCAGTAAAAACTAATTACTCCAAAATCTTTACCAACTACAAACCAGCGGCTCTCCATTTTACATGAAAACTATTTAATTTACAGGATTAATTTCTTAGCATGGGTTTTTTTTTGTATAAATCATGAGAATAAAAGATTTAATTAGATGAAATATTTAGATTTTGCTGCTGTAGCAGATTCATTTTGCTCCATTTACACCGATCTGATAAATAAATATCTGCATTTATTCCTGCTAGATTAGAGCTAATCTACAGTAACACTGAAGAATTTTAATTAATGAGTTACAACAACATTTCATTTTCCTTTGGGCTCAATAAAGTATTTGATACATTATTTTTTAAATTCCTAATTGCACTTTCTGAACCAACTGGAGCATTTTTTTTGTAGTTTTTTTTTTTTTTTTTACGTTTGACGAAAGCAGTCAACCTATTTTTTTGCAATTAAATATTTTTTAAAAGTATAATCACAGATAACACACAAAAAGAAAAAAAAACAGACAAAATCTATTTTTTTCAGTTTCTTATTTTCTTACTTCTAATTGCACCAAAGGAACAAATTAAAGTTGTTTTTTGACCAACATATTTAGGAAGATATTACCGTCGCACCACCTTTGCTTGTCTTTGGTACGAAATTCGGACTCGGGTCCCAGAATAAGAAATTCAATACACAAATAAAAAAATGTTTAAATTAAATGTGCTGTACTGGTGCAAAATTACCAAATAAATTTATAATTCAGAACATTTCTGTTGGTCTAAAAAAAGGAAGGTCTTGCGTCAGTTCACTGAATCGGATCAGTCGATACTAAACTTCAGACATGGGAACCGGAAGTGAAACGTGGATCCCTAAGTTACATCTTAAGTTCTGCTTTAGCCGACCTGAACGGGGCTCCGGCCGCCGACCCGTACCTGGAATCTTCTTGGCCCAGCTGATCATGTGAACCAGCTCCTTATCGGCCAGGTTGGTGAGTGACATCATCACGTCTGCTTCCGTCAGCGGCCTCTTCATGTCCTTCATGAGGTAGATGTCTGGCGGCTCCGCCTCCACGATCCGCTCGATCAGCTGCTCCGGCGTCAGTCCAGGTTCTACAGGCTCGTTTAACGAACTCTCCACCGGCCGGCTTAACACCCTGGGTCTGCTCACTCGCCCCTGGGCGGACAACCGGGTCACTCGCCTCACCAGCGTGCTCCTGCAGTTCCCACGCTCCTTACGGATCCCTTCAAAACCAGAACCCACACTTAATTACTCCAGGTTTTTCACTGTAAAAACACAAAATCTTACCAAGTAATTTTGGTCTAATTTCTGGTGCAAATATCTTTTTACACTTGAAATAAGATAAAACTAAGTTACAAGTAACTTTTCAGCAAGATATAGGAGCTTAATTTAAGTGAATAATTCCTTAATATTGATGAAAAGGTTTGGTAAAACTTTGACAGGGTGTCCATAAGACTGACACGACTTATGAACATGACACTGTCATAAACATGAAGGAGTCTTTATGAATGTCTATGACTGTTGTCATGAAGTATTCAGTAAGTAATGACACTTTTAATGCAAAGTTACTCTAAAAGTTCCTTTAAAAGTGTCAACTTTGTATGATTTTGTAAATAATGACAATTTAATGCAAAGTTGACCCTTTTTATGCAACTTTTAGAGTAACTTTGCATTAAAAGTGTCATTATTTACTGAATCTCACTTCATGACAACAGTCATAGATATTCATAAAGACTCCTTCATATTTATGACAGATGTTATGTTAATCTTACGCACACCCTGTCAAATAAAGTGTTACCAAAAGTTCTAGCTCCCCTGTCACTGTTACCTAGCAACGCCAGCCAAGCCCAGCCCATCACCTAGCAACCCAGTTCTAGTTCTACCTGCAGATTATTTTAACAACATCAGAAAATATCTTGTTATATAAAAGTGAAATAATCTGCCAGTGGAAATAGTATTTAGTCAAATCAAGCTCCTATATTTGCTGAAAAAAAAACAAACAACTTTTGAGTTAGTATTTATCTTATTTCAAGTGTAATAAGATATTTGCACTAAGAAATTAGAACAAAAATACTTGGTAAGATTTTGTTTTTGCAGTGTTAATTTTCATTTTTCACAAAAATAAACTTTTTTTGAGAAAATATGTAAAAGAAAAAAATATACGCATCATAAGTAATTTATAAACATGTCAAGAGGATTTGGAGGTTATATTCTGGTTTCCATTAATAAAAATGCAAAAGTACACTGCAAAAACAAAATCTTACCAAGTATTTATAGTCTAATTTCTAGTGCAAATATCTTTTTACCCCTGAAATAAGACAAAACTAACTTACGAGTAACTTTCCACCAAGCTGTAGGAGCTCGATTTAAATAAATAATTCCTTAATACTGATGAAAAAGTTCTAGTTCCATTGGCGCCGTTACCTAGCAACGCCAGTCAAACCCAGCCCGTCACCTAGCAACCCAGACCTATTTCCACCTGCAGATTATTATCTCGTTATAAGTGAAATAATCTGCCAATGGGAATAGTACTTTTTCATCAATTAATATTAAGCAATTATTGACTTAAAACGAGCTCATGTATCATTTACATAATTTGCTAATTAAAATAGTTTTCCAATCAATTCAAATTATACCACAAACTCTTTTCTGTGGGATATATGTCAGATTAGTTACTGGCAGTTAAAGAAATAAAATAAAAGCACAACGAACCACATTTGGTCATGCCAACTTCGTAGCATTTGCGAAGGCGGCACGCTTGGCAGCTCTTGCGTCGGTTCTTATCTATAGTGCACTGATTGGTTGCTGGACAGATGTAGTCGTTATGACCTAAAAGAAACAAAAACACAAAACATACAAGATGTGAATTTGTTACTTAATGAAAAAGAAGAGAAACTGATTGTTTAATTTTCCGTATTTTGCTCTCGTTTTAATTTTTCCAGTCTAATGGAGTTCAGTTTTGACCGATATCGGATCAGAATCAGAGTTATATTCACTGAAGCTGTGATTTTTGCTTGGATGAAGTTCATTCCTTTGCTTTTGTTTATGTTAAATCAGGCAGACTGGAAGTGAAATGAATTTATCAGTGGTAAAAACACAGGAGTGACGACGTCTTTAATTCATGTTTGGAGCCTCTAGTTCCAGTTGCCAGCAAAGACTTTGTGCCAAGACACAACTTGTTCTCGTTGTTGCTTTTGTAGAAACAGGAAGAACCGGTAAGCAAGCAGAATACCAGCTAGACGCCGACGCCGGACACAGACACCTTTAGATGGTCCAACATGCCTGAATCATCCCTTTGCTGTGCAGTCAAGTTCTGCTAATGACTTCGATATTTGACCCAGAGGTGCTGAATCAGAAACGCTACAGGACAGGGCCGCATCCTACACTGCAAAAAACAAAACCTCACCAACGACAAATGGTTTTGGTTTAGTTTCAAGTGTGAATATCTTGGTACTCTTGCAGAAAAGTTACTTATAAATTAGTATTGATCAGAGTTGGGTTACATTTACTTGAGGAACTTTTTTTGAAGAAATGCACTTTTAGGAGGAGTACTTTTACTACTCTGTACTTTTTACTTTTGAGTATTTTTATTATGAAGTATTGTTACTCTTACCCGAGTAAAATTTCTGGATTTTCTACCCACTAAATGAAAAACAAGCATGTTTTATTTAATCAAATATGCACCAGAACCACACCTGCAGTTTGTGTTAAAGTTTCATAAAAAATCTTTATTTAAAAAACTGATTTGGAATTTTGTTATTTTTTTGTTTATTTGAATTATTGTCATTTTTGTGCTAAAAAATACCAAAATTTCCACTTTATTTTACATTTTGGTCCATTTGATTATGTAATTTTTAAATATTAAATAATTGATAATTTGATCAGTTACTCAGTAGTGGAGTGGACTTTTGACTAAAAATTATTTTCCTCCTACTTCAGTCATTTCTTTTTACGTGAGTAAAAACATGTTGAAGTACTCTGCCCAAGTAAATATTTCCTTAATGATGATGAAAAAGTATTATTCCTACTGGATTATTTCACTTACAACATTTTTATGAGTGGAACTAGAAATTATTCACTTAAAACGAGCTCCTATATCTTGGTGAAATGTCACTTGTAAATTATTTCTGGACAGGTTTACCAGGATTGCCAATAAATGTGAAGGGTTGTGCACTGCAAAAACTCTAAATATTAAAAAGTCATTTTAGTCTAGTTTTTAATCCAAATATATTACTATACTTCAAATAAGATAAAACTAACTTACAAGTAACTTTTCAGCACAACATTGGAGCTTGTGCAACATCAATAATCACTTTATATTGATCTTTTTTTTAAACATACTGGTTCCTGTGGCAGATTATTTTACCTGTAACTATAAATTTTTCAATATTAAAAGTAAAATAATTTGCCAGTAGAATTATTACTTATCAATATTAATAAATTACTGACTTCAAAACAAGCTACTATATCTGACTGAAAAGTTACTTTTAAGTTAATTTAGTCAAACAAACTTTTGTCATTTTTGTCTAGACAAAACTAACTAGACTTTGTCCAGTTTTGTCTAGACCAAAGTCTGGATAAAAACATCTGCAATAATACAAAATATTTGCAGATTATTTCCTATAATCTGACATTTTGGTCTAGATAAAACTAGACCAACTTGCAAATTAAAACTTTTTATTTGCACTAAAAACCAGACCACAAACAACTGGTAAGATTTTGTGTTTTTTCAGTTGATATATTTTCCATATTCTGAACAAAGTTACCATCTTGTGATTGAGAGAACATTCAGTTGAAACCAACAGGGAAAACCCAAACAGGTCACAGCAGGATGAAGGTTCTGTTCCAGAGATGAACGCATAAAACTTTTAACCCGGTGAGTTATGGGGTTTGTAAACTCTTAGAGTTTAGCGTAGAAAGACTCAAAAGGTAAACATAAATCACAGATTAGCAAGAACATAAAAAAGCAGATAGTGGGTTTTTCTTTTGATTTAGTCTCACCTTGGATGCTCCTCTTGAAGAAGGCCTTGCAGCCCTCACATGACCACACGCCGTAGTGATACCCCGAGGCGTAGTCGTGACACACGGCGCAGTAGTGAAGGTCGCCCTTCCCGCCTGAAGACACCACGGCGTCCTCGTTCTCCTGCGACAGCTTCTTCGTGCTCTTACTAACAGACACCTTCACGTCATTATTTCTCACCAACACAAAAAACCATCTACTAATAGGAATTACAGAAACCCAAACTCGGATTTATATATAAAATAATCAACATTGTAGATGGAAAAACAAGTTAATTTCTGCCAAAAAAAAACTCACTATGTGAATACTTTTGCAACTAGAACCTAAAAATACATCAGAGAAGGTTTGACTTTTCCTTAAAAATGTAGCTACTCTACTGTTATACATACAAGACTAAATTTAGTTTCTTTCTCATGGATTCCAAGACGGCATATTAGGGCTACTGTAGATAGAAAACAAGAAAGGGAGTAAATTCTGCAAATAAATAAATAAATAAAATTCAGGAATTTTGAGAGTTAGCTTCAAAATTTTCTAAACGATGTGCAAATTTCTGAGCTACAAAACTCAAAGAATTCGAGTTAGCTAGAGGAAATTTTGTTTTTCTAGAACATGGACATTTCTGAGCTCCAAAAAAAAATAAAAATGCAAGAAAATATCCCCCATTTTTTTAAATCTCAAAAAGTTTAGAGAATGTTTTTTTTTTGAGTTTGAAAAAAAAAATTGCTAGAAAAAAGTACATGGAAATTTCTGAGCTCCAAAAATTAAAGATTAGCAAGTAAAAAAAAACTTAACATTTTTATTTTGGTCTCAGAAAAGCTTTAGAAAAAAAAACAACTTAGAAAGTCTGAAGTTTTCAACTTCTCAAACTCAGAAATTTCCAAAAGTCGAAAAGTTTCAAGAAAGAAAAAAAACCCAGACGTTTTTATTTTAATCTCATAGAATTTCTAGAACAAACGAGAACATTTCTGAATTTGAAAAGTTGAGCATTTTCAACTTTTTAAGTTTTTGTTCTATAGAATTTCTAAGATTAAACTCAAATCTTTTGAGCTTTACAGCAGAAATTTACTCTTTTCTTATTATTCTGTATACAATAGGCCTAATAATCAGTATTGGAACGTTCCGGGTCGCATACGGGCAAAAAAAAAGAAGATTTGGGCCCCATTGCCTGCTGTGTGAAACAAAAAATATTTGTAGATAAACAAAAAAACTCTTCGAAGTGCATCAATGCATGTGGCACTCTGGGCGTTTCCCGGCCTACCTGCTGGTCAGGACGTTCTCCCAGGGGCTGTGGACGGCCTGGCCGTGCTGGGCTCGGCCCGGGGAGCGTTGCAGCGGCAGGGCCGCTCCAACATGGCCGCTCCTGGGCCAGAACAAAGAGGCGCTCAGTGACGGATGGACAGACTGACACTCTGAAATGCTCTGACCAGCGTAGCTGAAAATCGTTGGACTGTAGAAAGAGATGGGGGTGAAGTCGTGGCCCAGATCGGTGTACGGCGCCGGGATGCAGATGGGCTGGCAGGCTTCGTGGGTCAAACCAGGAGACAAAATGCGACTGCCGACTCGGCTGGAGTCCACCTCCTGGAGCTGCAGCAGCGGCTGATGCTTCTCTGGAGAGGTGGCAGCGGCCATCGCAACAACAGGAGCTCTCAGGAAACGACAGCTACTACATCATCTGCAAGAATTTATTTATCCCGGCTTAGTCAGAGAACAGTCTAGGTGGAGCCTCGCTCAGATCAGCATGTCGTTGTCGGGAAATATCCTCCAAACTGATTGCAGACGGTCCAGTTTAAATCAGAGGAGATGGGGAGTTAAATCCCAAGGAGCCAAAAGTCCTGCCTTGTGGAACGCCACCACATGATGCTGAATGAGAAGAGAGAAGATACCACAAACTGAAGTAAGAATAGGAACATCGAATAAACAGTTTGGTTGAATTTAATGTAGAGAATATCAATTTTTGTAAAAACTCTTATACATCGACTGCGGGATGAAAACATATGAAGAAAAATAATATTTATTGTTTCAATCTTCCCATTAAACTACAAACAGAATATCCACCATCATTAAATATTCAAGATACTAAAAACTGGGGATGGACTTGTATGAAGATTTGGGCCAATATCATCATCCAATATTAATATTGCTGGTATGGCCAATAACCAAGAACACTGCAAAAACACAAAATGGTACCAAATATTTTGTTCTAGTTTCTAGTGTAAATATTTTAGTACATTAGATACAAGACTAAACTAACTTGTAAGCACCATATAAGAGCTTGTTTTAAGTAAATAATTCCTCAATAGTCATAAAAAAAACTGGCAGATTAATTTAACTTGTAACAAAAATGTTTTCCCATGTTCTATGAAATAATCTGCCAGTGGAACAAGTGCTTTTTCATCAGTGTTAAGGAATTATAGATGTTAAAGGAGTCCCTATATGTTGTTGAAAACTTACTTGTAAGTTAGTTGTTTTTTTATGTCAAATGTACTAAGATATTTGAACTAGAAAATAGACCAAAAATACAAGGCAAGATTTTTTTCCCTTCTGAAATTGACATGTTTACATTAAGCAAATGTATTTTCATAATTCCAATTGACAGTTTTATTGTTAATGGAAACGCAGCTGGTGTGACATGACCAACAAAATGCAACAAAATGGAAATAAATATAATCTGTTAATATGAGCCCAGTTTTACTATTTGGTCAGATTCTAATATGTTTAACAATGACTAATGTCAACCGATAATGTTAGAGCCAATATACCGCAGATCCCTGCTAAAAACAGACAGATTATTTCACCTATAACACAAGAAAAATGTCTTGTTATAAGTTAAATAATCTGCCAATGGAACTAGAACAGGGTTGCTAGGTGACAGGCTGGGCTTGCCTGGCGTTGCTAGGTAACGGCGCCAGTGAAACTAGAACGTTCTGATGAATATTAAGGAATTAAAAGAAGCTTATATCGAGCTGAAACGTTACTTGTTTTGTCGAATTTCAAGTGTTCTAAGATATTTGCTCTAGAAACTAAGCCAAAAATACTTGGTAAGATTTTGTGTATGTTTGTTCTTTTTATTTTTATAGGTCTACACTGTGTGGATTGCAGATAAATGTCTTCAATAATGCGAATCACACAAACTGTTGCACTTTAACACCAATATTAATAGGAGAAAGTGAAAGCTTGTGCAATATTTCCTGGTTTACAGTCAACTATTTGTATAAAATCTGTTTCCTCCAACTGTTTCTCAGTCACAGAGAGGAGAGAAAACACTGAACAGGATTTATATCAACAGACAGCTGGTACATGAACATCCAAGTCCAGTGGAGTTTAAGGAGCCGTTACCACCAAACGCAGCAAAGTGAATCATTCCTACAAGGCAGGAGTTTGTCTTCAGTCAGACTTGGTACACAGTGTCTCTACTTTCTGGCTCAACGCCCTCCACTGCAAGCCATTTCATTTCTTATCCAGAAAAAAAATAATTAATCAAATTCCAGAGAATCTTTTTCTCTTTCCAGCTAACAAAGCTTTACAAGATTAGTCTGGGAATAATGTGGGAACTAATTAGATACAGAACATTGCAGGTAATCACAGATTACCTTTGAAGTTGTGTCTTGAGTCAAAGCGTTTGTGTTTTTCTCCTCTAAATGTTTTACGCCGTGAATTAAACCGAACCTAGAAACATTCTCCTTCCAGCTGTGAAGAAACTCACTGAAAATTGGCTCCACGAGAGAAACACATATTATTGCAGCTCATTCCCCGTCCAAGACGTTTAATATTGATATTATCCGAAGCAAGCTGTGTGAAACAGAAACAGTAGAAACGCCACACTTAGACTTAGGCGGCGTATTTTGCTCAAATACTCGCAAGCTGTCGAGAGCCCATGCAGCCGCAGCCATTTTGGGCGCCGCCATCTTGGAAAAAGACTTCATTACCGTTTCCTCCAGGCGTTTGTTTTTTGTCAAATTAAAAGTGCTGCTGATTTATTTTATTTCGTATAAAAACATTTGTGACCTAATCAGGAAGAACTGTGAAGATATTTTAAAACGGGATGCTGTGACATGAAACTAGGCAGATTTATGCTAACGCTAAATGTAGCAGGAATCAGGTTTCACTTTTAATTTATTGCCTTTGTGTAAAGTATTTTTACACTCACATTGAATAGCATCAAACTGAAATTACTTATTTTTAAATTGGTTAATCAACCAATTTGGTTTTCTTTTTGATTCAGTAATTTAATAATTCTTACATAAATATAGAATAATAATAACAATAATAATAATAA
This sequence comes from Xiphophorus couchianus, assembly GCF_001444195.1. Classification (NCBI taxonomy): domain Eukaryota; kingdom Metazoa; phylum Chordata; class Actinopteri; order Cyprinodontiformes; family Poeciliidae; genus Xiphophorus; species Xiphophorus couchianus. The sequence continues at coordinate 218,692 of NC_040242.1, read as the reverse complement.
TAGTATTAACTAATAAATATTCAAAGCCAAACTTTAGATTTTAAGAAAACATAATTTTAAAATTCTTATATTCCATAAGTTACAATGTTAAAAACAGAGACAAAAGTTACAACCAACTTTCTGAGGACCTTTGTCTAATGTTTTTATTTATTATAATTTTATTATAATTATTTTTTTCAGAACAAGTCGCGCCCAGAGTGAGCTTCAGGGTATTTTCACACCTGATTGTCTGATTTGGGAACAAAATTGCTACTTTTTTTTACGTTTTCAGCTTTAGACTTAGACTGACTTTATTGTCATTTTGCATGCACAGGGTGAATACAGAAGGAAATTTCGTTGCATACGGCTCAGGACAGTGTTTTGAGCTTCCAATGTTGTGAGGTTACTCCCGAATAAAATAAAATACAGTATAAAATATTAATATAAATCTAAATATAAAATATAAAGTGCAGGAATGACAGTAAAATAGAAGTTATTTAGCTCTGTACATGTGCAAGGTATAAAGTGGAGACCAGTTTTTGAGTGCAGTTTGAGTGCAGCTTTCTCGCTGCACTGTGTCAAACTATCTGAGCTAATTAACAAACCTGTTCCCCTCCTCGCCTGTGGAGGCGCTGCACTAAAAACCATTGGAGGAAACAACAAAAACCTCAGAAGAAGACACTGAGTGCAACTTTCTTCTTCATAGAATGGAAACAAAAATGGAGTAGCGTCAGATTTTAGTGGTTGTGGGATTTTTCTTTAAATCTTTAGTAAAAAACCACTTGTCATTTCTCCCGCTATTGCTAGATTAGCACGTTTGTTTTGGCTGTATTTACCCAGAATGCCCTGCACTGTGGTTCACTTCCTGCTTTTGGAGCTCTGGTCCGCTTTGCATTCATACATACACATTCAAACCGCACCAGAGCTCACTTTAATCAAACCGAGACCGAGGTTCTTAGCCAGACCAAACTTGCTTTTTGGGTCCGATTTAAATTTAAAGTGATTATGATTATCTGATTCATCTCCTTAATAACAGATAGACTGATTAAATATTGCTCTGTAAATAAAGAAATAGTTTGACCGAAGGATGCTCTCTTCTACGTTGGTGCTGAAACAAATAGTGGATCAGTACATCTACAGAAATTCTGCACAAGCTAAAAGCAAAACCTCCAAAATGTCTGTAATACCAAAACAGCAACCAGTGAAAAGCTAAAATCTGCAAATACTTGAAACAATCAAACACCCAATATACACATTAATACACAAAGTGGAAACCGCCTTAGCAATACAGCAGAAGTCAACATCTACAGTCTTACTTATCCTCACTCTTGAGGGAATCAATCAATCTTACTGAGCCACAAATTGGAAGTCTATTAGTTTCTGATAGGACGGCCATAATGGAGCAGGAAATAAGTAGCATGAGGAAACATTAAAATTACATTAATCCAGACCGACCACAGATCAGAACCGCTCCAGCTTGAAGGGAGTCTTGCTACTGTTTCTGCAAAACGACGCTTGAACCAAAGCAAGTCCTCCATTAAAAATTTACAAAGGAAGCAAATCTAAGTCAAATCAAACAGAAAAAAGGGGGATAATAGAAAAATAATTTTTAAAAATCGCTGTCAGGAGACTCAGAGTTATCCAAGGCTGAAACGATTAATCAAATTATTCGATTATTGACATAATCTTCAACTAATTTAGTAACTGATTAATTGTTAACTGAAGCAGACAGACTCAAAGATTAATCTCCAGCAGTCAAGTGAGTTTCAGCAACACAGTAGTTCAGAGTGCTTCACATTGTAAAAATCCAAAAATAAAAAGTTATGGTAAGAAATTTTCTAAGGAAAGAAAAACTTGAACATTCTAAGTAAGAAAAAATTTGAGATCAGAAATTTTCTAGAAAAAAAACAAATTCTGAGTTTCAAAAGTCATATTTTCTTTTGAAACTAAGAAAATTTCCAAAGAAAAAATTTTCGACTTGTCACTCAAATTTCTTTAGTATAAATTTTTCTGATATTAATCTCAAAATTGTGGAACTTTTTAGTACATTTTAGATATTTCAAGCTTAGAAATAATTGAATATTTAAATTTTTTTTAAATAAAAAAAAACAACATTTCTGATAATCTGAAACATTGAGTTTTTTTCCAGCAAATTTTAAACTTTTCAAACACAGAAATCTCCCAAATTTAATTTCAGCACATTTCTGAGATTAATTTCTTTGGGTTTTTAAGGAAAATGTAACTTTAAAAAAAATTAAAAATTTGCCTGCAATCCCCTTAAATCTGTCTTTTCCCATTGCGGTGGGTTTTGTTCTAGGCTGAATGTCTATTATGTCAAAAATAATTACAGTTTAGCAATAACTGCAGCTTCAGATTTGCTTAACTCATAAATCCTCACAGAAAGAAGTCTAAACAATCACGCAGCTTTTCGCCTGGCGTCAGACGTACCGGTCGTTCTCCTCGATGTTCGAAACGGATTTTAATCATTCGTTTCTTCAAGCACACGATGATTTAAAGTCAAAATCAAAGCTTATGCGATGTTCAGGCTCAAGTTTAATTACACGGTTTGTTGGCTTATCTCTTTCGACTGAATAATGTGGAATGACGAAAGACAGCCTGGACCATTAAATGTAAAAACGGAAAGGTTAATAAAAAAAAATCACTGGTGATATTCAAGACATTTCTGAATCCATTTAAGGAGTTCAGCAGTGACCTCGCGCCTGCAGCCAATCGACTTCCTCCTAAAGCAGATGAGTCGCTTAAGAGTCAAAAAGATCCTCTGCCAGTTTTGTTTTTTTTCTGCTTCTTTGACAACGGTTCCAGGCTCAAAGCAGATGTGGATGAGTTTTTTTGTTTCTTTTGAAGATCTGACCTTGCCTCCAAACTTCCTCGCTGTCACAGTCTCCGGGAGCTGGCAGCTCACTGTGGGAGAAAAACTCCCTCGCGCTCCACGCCGCGGCTCATCCTGCCGCCACTAATGGCTCGCATGGAGCCGTCTCAAACTAGAAGACCTGGTAAATGTTACTCTGGAGACTTGAGTTTTTTTATCCTCAGCCAACCTTTTACAGGAGAAGAGACATTAAGTGGGAGGAAAAAAGGGACCAAATGTGCTTTAAAAGTCAATCGTAACGACTTTTGGGTCTGTCAAGCTGGATCACTTTGAAAAGTGACAAGAAACATTTCGATATTACGCTTTGCTGAAGGTCAGAGAGGAATACACTTGTTCAATCCACTTCTTTTTCTTCTTTTCACTTCATTAAATGTGGTGCAATCAAAGCTCTGGCTCCAAATGTTTTGGCTAGCACAAACTCCAAACTAAAACTAACATCCAAGTCATAAAAAGCTAAATCTGAAGTCCTCCCGGCCATTAGCCAGATTCCACAAAAGCTCAAGGTCGTGTCGTGTTCCCATCCTAAACGTTTCCCTGCCTCCTTATGGTCCAGGCGGATGAGGATGTGGAACTGCTCCGAAAGTTTCTATATACAGTAATGATCTGATAGTGGAGCTGTGAGAGGACAAAAAGCTAAAAAAGGCACATTTAATAAGCCGAAAGGGGAAAAAACCCACATTATTTATAGATTTCCAGCATCTAGAACTCAACATAATCCTTCAGGATTTATTCATTTCTGTCATTTTTAGGAAAATATAACAAAATTACACATTAATGAAGCTTCAGGATTTGCTTTCAGATTCATGAATGATGCACAAATTTAAGCTTTTATCAGCCAATTCCAATAGCTAACCTTCTGCAGTTCAGATATTATGAAGAGTTACAACTTTAAAATCATTAAAAAACACTTTAAACATCTTTACTAAATCTAAAACTTGACTGGGTTTTAACTTAAACATTTTGAAGAAAAGAAAGTCCAAAAATCACGTTTCAAATGAAATCTAAATAAAAGTTGTAGTAGTCCACAAACCAAAAGCAAAACTGTGCAACCTAATATTTTAGATCAAAGTCAGACTTAATTTTAATTAAATGGATTTAAAGAAGATTGTATCTCACCTTACAAACATCTATATCTTACCTGTATTATCGTGATTTCGTCAAAATATAAGCAAAAGGTTTAAGTTAATCAGAATTAATTAAATTAAAATCCTCATTATAATCACTGTAGTATTAGTAATAGGACTGGCAGCAATATTATTTTATACATAGGGAATTAGACAAATATCCTTTATTAAAGAGTCTGAAATTATAGTCTACAATTTAAATATTTTTTAAAAATTAAACAAATACATAAAACAAATTAACTTTAAAAAAATGTTTTTCAAATTATCTACGATTCAAAAAATATGAAGATACTGTACATAATTTTATTCTCTTTAAAATTTTATTTTTAAAGGTGAAATAGCAGAATATTTATAATTGAGGCTTTTATTGTGAAGGCCTGCAACAATTGGGCTATTACTGTATTTTACAGCTTTGACTGTTATTTTCTTTTTAAATACAAACAGTAGAAATGCCTAACAAAAGGAGAAGTGTTCTTTACTAACATCCATCAGCAAAAATGACTGGATTTAAACTTTAAAAGTTATATTTGTATCCAAAATGTTACATTTGTTTTGTTCTGTCTTTGGAAATGATTGGATTTATTTTAAAACTTCAAGCACTTAAAAAAGGTTGGCCACATGTAAGTTGAGCTCAGAGAGTTTTCTGTTGCTTGTTTGCATCTTAAGTGGAATGGAAAAGGAATGTGGGAAGTTGGAAAAGGGAAAAACCTCCCTGGAGCAAAAGTATGACCGAGTTTCCTCAGACAGACAATATTTTATAAGATGGAAAGAAAACAAATCAAATTGGATTAACAAAAGATAGAATATAGAGGAAAAAATTATTGCTTTCACTCAAATCCTTTAATTATACCCAGGAAAGACAATGGCTTGTTACTTTTCTGCAGAAAAACAGAAAAGAGAAATAAAAGGGTAAATCAGGTGAGACCAGAGTATCCTTATTTATGTTCTAGCTTTTAAAATTTATCGCCTTTCACAATATTATTCATCATCAAATATTTATCTAAATCCAGACAGGGATCTCGAAGGCTACATCTGGCCAGGTGTTTTAGTTTCGGAGCAGATGTCTGGCAGCCCACACGCCGAAATCACTAAACCGAAACCACTAAACTGAAATCACTAAACCGAAACCACTAAACAACACACATGTAAGTAACATATTGCAGGATTTTATCCACTGTGAAAATATGCGGTTCAGGTGAGATCAGGCCCGAGTTCCCACAGGAACTTCAGACGCTGTAGAGTCTGAATAGTTTTGGTCTCCAGCATCAGACAAGTTGGGAAATACTCCAACTTCTGACACCAGAGTTCAGAATATCTGCTGATATTATGAAACAACAGGCGAGTAGAAAAATATGCATGGAAAAAAAGAAAGAAAAATGAACCAGAAAAAATGTGTAAAGCAAAAAAAAATTTGATACAGACATTTATCAAAACTGATACAGCAGTAAAGAAATCCCAAGAGTATTCACAGGGAACTGCCACAAAATATAAATAAAGTTGCATTATAACCACATTTAAAATTCATATTTATTAGCTTTTACTTCTTGCGCGTTAGTTATACTTTGTTTCTGACAGCTAAACCAAAGTGGTAAAATAAACTCGTAAAATTTATGTGCTCTAATTTATCGTGTCGTTACCCGTCTTATCTTTACGAGTTTTACTCATAAATCAGGTCAAGTCAATGTTAATGTTTCACACTAGCAAAATGTTAGCAGATTCACGCTTGAATTTGTTGGTCATCAATTAAAACAACCTGAAAAGACATTTAAAGAAAGAGAAATAAAGGATTGCTCGACGGCACTGCCGTTATGAAGCAGCCTGCAGGTTTTGGGGAAAAGGAAAAAGATCCTGGGAGATTTTCCACATCAAAACAGCTGATTGTTTATATATTTATATGTTTATATACGTGTTTCTGAAATGTTCATTAAAAGCCAAGACAGATCAGACACATCAGCTGATGTATTTCAATGCTTAAGGATTTATTTCTGAACGAGTTCAAGGGTTGGTTTTAAAGCTGAGATCTGGTAATGATTACTGGATCCAGCAGCCGGATTTGTTGCATGAGTTAACCCCCCACCTGTTAACCAGGCTGATCAGATAAGTCTCCCCAGTTTTAGGCCTCCAGTTTGACGCCTGATTAATTCACCAGCTCCCCACCAATCCCCCGAAAGCTGTTTTATTACTTTAGCCGCCCGGAAAATTACAATCACCTGCTTTCTCGGAAGCTCCTGTTGTTGACAAACTTGTCAGCCCGGGCGCCTGAAGTCCCGCTGCGGGGTCAACAAGGTGTGAAATAACGCGGGAGTACCGGTCCGTTTGGTTCCGATCCGAACCGCACAAAGTCCGAGCGCGGAGCCGCTCCAAGCTGCCAGACTGCTCTGATTTCAGGACGCAAGTTCCAGCTCACAAGCTAACCAGCAGCTGCCTTCAGGGAAATAAATAACCAGGAACTGGCCGCGGTAGGACGCGCAGCTTCCGGTTGGCTCCTTCAAAATAAAACATAGCGGGTTACATACTGTATGCACTATTTGTAAAATCTAAATAATTATAATGAAGTGACAAAGTGACAGGTAGCTACACAGGCATATTGTAGATAGGAGAAAAGGAAAAGTACATCTCTGTCAAATTTTGAGATCAGTCTCAGAAATTTACCAGAAAATAACAAGAAATTGTTGAAGTTTGAAAAGTTTAACATTTGCTAGAAATAATAATACAAAATTTAGATATTAATCTCAGAAAGTTTCTTTAAAAAAGGAAAGATATTTCTGAGTTTGAAAAGTTGTAAAATTGCTAAAAAAAAAATACTAATAATAAAAAAGAAAAAGTCAAATGTTTCCAAGTTTGAAAAGTTACGCATTTTCTAGAAAAGAACTGAGAAATTTTGATATTACTTTCTGAAATTTTCTAGAAAAAGCAAGGGAAGCAGACAGGAAACCAAGTCTAAACAGATGAAAATTTGCCAGAAAAAATTCTGAAATATTTATATTAATCTCAGAATGTTTTTAGAAAACACACAAAGAAAAATTCAGAGTTTGAAATGTTCAAAATTTGCTGGAAAAAATTCAAATTTTGAGATTAATCTCCAAATTTTTCTAGGAAAAAATTAGAACATTTCTGATTTTCAAACATTTAAAATGTTAAACTTTTGGATTTTTTTTATTTTGAAGAGTTGAAAACTTGACTTTTGAAACTCAGAAAATTGCATGTTTTTTGTAGAAAATTTCTTAGACTAATCCCAGTTTTTCTAGAAAATGTTCAACTTTTCAAACTCAGAAATTTCCTTTTTTTTTCCTTCTTTCTTTCTTGTTTTTTTTAAGAAAACTTTTGGGTTTTTTGGTGGAAATTTACCTGTCGTTTTTATTCTATCTACAATGGCGTTGAAGACAACTCTAATATCTTCCAAAGCCAAAAATAACCAATTACTGGAAAACATTCAAAACAATTGCTTAAAACAAAGGAGCCAATTAATAATTTATGCAGGGAATCACAGTTTTTACAGATAAATATTTTTTTACTTTTATAATGTCAGCTGAAATCATGAACAATTCTGATTAGCAGTCAGTTATTTTTTGCCTAGTCCAATTAAGCGTCTGATAGATGATGAGGAATTTCACATTTCAGCATTAGAATGATTTGTAGATTGCCTCCAAATCGTCATGAGTTATTGTCCCATTTTTTATTTTGTCTGTTTCAGCTGAATTTCATAGCAGATGTGGATTGTGAACATGTTAGATAAAGAGATGGTGGGAGGAAAAGGAGTGAAAAGAGATTTAAAAAAATATCCACAAAAAGACTTAAAAGCTTTTTATAGTATCACTTCTTCTAACAAAACCCAATAAGATCTTTTGTTTTATCTGCTATAACAAATACAAAATGGCAAATCTCTTTAATCTAATAGAAAATACTCTCTCTCCCATTTCAGCAAGACATCCCAGAACTTCATTTTAAATGATTTTGCTCGTATATTTTGCATTTGAAGGACTTCAGGCATCAGGTTTGCATGTAATATTTGATTAAATTCATCTTGTTTTGTGATGTTTTTCTCTCTTTTTAGTGGTTCTAATCTTCTTCTGTACATATTAGAAATTTATTTTCGCTGCCGACTTTCACGTTGAGGCTGGGAAAATTTCCTGAACATAAAATTAAGGGGCTTCCACATAAACAAGTGAGAACTTTGTTCTGCTCTGTTGGGTTTTGTTAGGATTTAAAATTAGCAACTTTTATTATGAAGGAAAGTTCAGAACTTCTTGTGAACTCGACACTGCAGAGAGAAAGTCCCAAAAATCATAGAAATAAACCACACCTCATCACCGCCCAGCACAATTTGTTCTCAGATTTCATCAGGTAACCTTTATCACACATGTGTCAAACTCAAAGCCCGTGGGCCAAATCTGGCCCGCAGTAACTGTTTATGTGGCCCTCTGGATTCTAATAAACACAAAGTGAGCTTAAATATTATGTTATCAATCAAATCAATGCAGTTTTTATCAGTTTACTGCCAAATTATATCAATCAGTCCCTCCAGTTTCTACAGAATTATTATTGAAATTCACGATAATTCCTGAATTTTTGTGCTAAAACATAATTGGGAGTTTATTGCAGATTTTCTTCAAAAATTGTCAAAAACTGCCTTACTTGTACTAACCAGCTGCCTCAGCTTTAATTGATGTGAGATTATAGTCCATGATCTGTACAGCGAGTAATAAAAGTCACATTTACCGTCATAAATAAGCGCAAGTACTTCCAAATTAGAACCACAAACACTTTGATTTTTATGGCAAACATCACAAAAAAGAATCAGAAAATCTTGGAGGGACTGAAAAGATGTTTAATAATATCATTTAATTGTAATGATTCACTGATATTTTAACAGTTTGTTAACAGGTTTTATCAAAATATTCTAGCACAACCGGCCCTTTAAGAGCCTTCATGATCTGGATTTGGCCCAGAACCAAAATTTGTTTGACACCACTGCTTTATCACATTCACTGCAGAAAGGAAAACCTTCACTGCAAGGTTAATACCACACGAATCAACATAGACCCCTTCCAGCTTTAAGGATAAACCAAAAAGCAATAAGACAAAATCCAGTTTATATGTTGTTTCCTGAAGTGGTTCCAGCCAAAAACAAGAAGGTATGTCCCTTCCTCACCTCAGCTAAGGACAGGCCAATTAAAGCAGGACGTGTTTTAATCAAACTCAGCCTGCAGAGCAGCTGCAACTCTGCAGTTTAAGTGCATACAGATAAAACTAGCCTGTTAAAGAAGAGAAGGAATTTTTTCATTTGGCAAAAATTCAGAAATCCCTTTGGCTAATGAAGGCATGCTTCAGTTTAGCGTTAAATGCCTGCACTCACGATGACGGAAATCTGAGCGTGAAGTTTAGAAAGGAAACTGCTTGTTAATCTGCAGCCAAGTTTGAAAAGAGGAAAACAAACAATGACCCTCCTGCATTGTCTCATTATCAGACGAGCAATAATGCACAGATGTTGTTTGGCTGATGTTGACGCAGAGTAAAGAGCTAACGGAGGTTGTTGTTACTGTTACAAAAGCAGCAAAAATGAGGGGAAAATATTACAAAATGGAATGAGATCATAAAACTGGAGCTGATGGACTTTTATTGGAAAAGGCTGTTAATTAATATTGTATATGTTTTTATGAAATTTAGAGAATTTTTTTAATCCAAGCTATCAACAAGTCATCTTAGTGTCATCAAAGAATATCTATGCTGCACAAAAAAACAGGATGTGGTTGTTTAATACAAAAATAATGCAACTAATAGTAGGCCTGCCACAAACAATAAATCAATCGCATGATAAATTAAAAGAAACTCAATCATTTTTATTTGCTTGATTTATCGTTTTTCTCTTTTTTCTTTCTTTCTACCAAAAACTGAATGATAAAATTCTTCAGTCTGGTGTTTTGGTCTCAACCATCCCTTTTATTTAAAAGATCATTTTGTTTACAGAGACTTCATAATTTGTCTTATTTGTTGTTTCTGTTGTTTTCTTTATTTATTTTGGATATTTCAAATGTCTTCCAGTTCCAGTGTTTAAATGTTTGTTAGAATTTAATGTTTATTGATATTTGAAAATGTGCTCTTACATTTTTATGCCATTATTACTATTATTTTACTCAAACATGTTCTCAAAACAATAATGTTATCGTTTATCGCAATAAGTTCAGGGATAGTTTATTGTCCAGCAAAATGTGTTATTGTGACAGGCCTACTAATCAGTTTACGAGAATAAAATACTTCATTGAACCCAAGTAGTAAAAATATATAAAATAACTCTGAGTGGCTGAGAGCAGAACATGTTAAGTACATTTGTTAAAAACAAGTCTCTCGGTGTAGTTAACAACATATCTTCACCAAAGGTTCTGCAAAAAACGTCATATTCGGTAAAACTAGCAACATAGAGTGTAAACTCATAAGTGTAATATATATATCATAATCATATTTACAGACCCCCTGCATGTTATTGTTTACATAAGGAAATTTCGCGCATGCGGACAAAGCTGGAGGGCAATAAGACTTTTCTTTAACATGCCATCCATAGCTGTGCTGCCGCCGTAGAATAACTCCGTTAACTCAATCAAACTTGGACATGTAGATATTATTAATTTCGTGCTGGGCTCCACAGCAAAGGGAAAAACCGTTATGGTTCAACTCAAAACCGCGTCTTTCTCCCTCTCTGTATCAGCGCAGCTACGCGCAGGCTCGTTATTATAGCAACGAACAAAGCCATACAAAAAAACACTCAAATATTTTCCACACAAAGAGCAGAACATTCAGCCTGTTGCAGTGCTCTGCTTTTAGGCTTAATTTTTATTATTAATAAGTGATTTCTGTGGTAAGAGGAGAAAACCATCAATATATCGCTGCACTTGACTTTACTCCATGCTAGCTCCATGGCTAGCTCGCTGTTACTGTCTCTTACTCTGCAGTTGTGGAGTCACAATGTCTGGGATCATGAGCGCCCCCTGCCATGAGGCAAGAGAACTGCCTGCCTCACCTCGAATCTGTTCTCTGCCGTTTCTGATCGCTCCTCAGCCGGCGAAACATGTTACACACAGTTAGTGGCAAAAAATCACTGCACATTATATACATAAGCTAAATTATGAAAAATCAGATCCCTTAAATGTTTTTTAGCCATTTTATTGGTGACGTACAGATAGGAGGAGCATGCTCCCATGAACGGCAGCCAGTGCAGTTAGCGAGAGGTTGCGCAATCCCAGGTGAGCCTCTATTTAATTTAATTTAATTTTTTTACAAAAATGTCTGAAAATATGTTTTCACTTTAGCTGTGTTTCCTTTACAAATGTGCACAAATCTTCCTCTATATTCTGCTAATGTCGAAAAACACAATTTCGCATCTCCGGTGAATAATCTTGTTCACGCGATAAGTTATTAGAAACATGACAGTGACGTATGTAAACATTTACCTGGGAATATATTTATAATTCCGCGATGGCGCTCATAATCGTTACCCATCAGAGGAGACATTGGGTCTTATTCAGAAAGACGTCACGTGCGCGGCGTTTTGGGGGAAATGTAGTCGGCCATTTTACAGAAGAGCTATGAACTTAGATGAACTGTACGATGCTGTGAGAGGTTTGCGAAGCCAGATGTGTCCGAAAAAACCCAAACCAAACCATCATTCTCCTACAACTTCCTGTCGTCTTCATCCTCGTTTTCCTCCAGTAACATCCGGGTTTTGATCATGTGACTCGTGTGATGAGAAAAGTGTTTCCATTGCAATTTTTATTTCAATACGACCCAAAACATTTACCGAAGTGAGAGTAGTGATACAAGTAAAAGTAAAAAATAGCTGTTCAAAAAATTACTTGAGTAAAAAAAAGTATTTGGTAAAAAGTCAAGTACTGAGTATCTGATCAAATTATCAGTCATTTAATATTTAAAAATTACATAATCAGACTGACCAAAGTATAAAGTTAAGTTGAAGTTTTGGTATTTTAAGGACCAAACTTACAATAATTCATATAAGTAACAAAAAATAACAAAATCAGACAAAATAATTTTTTTAAAATCAGTTTCTTTCAATAAAAAAGAAAAAAAAAAAACGTATAAAACTTTAACAAAAACTGCAGGTCTGATACTTTATAATAAAATTACTCACATAAAAGTAAAAAGTACAGCGTAAAAAAAAGTCAATTTTTCCCAAAATAAAAAAAAAGCTAGTTACTCGATGTAACTAGTTACTACCCATCTCTGCCTTTTTAATCAAAAAACATGTTTTTTTTCTGAAGTGGTGCGTTTCCAATGTTATGGTTAATTGAAATACAGCAACTGTGGGTTATTCTGTATGTATTATTTTTCAAACAATGCTATTCTTGCGTTTTAGATGAGGTCTGTAGCATAAAATGTGGAAAAAGTGAAGGTGTTTGAATCCTATCTGGTGACTATGTTTCGAGCTGCTGTTGCTGATGCAGCATTAATCTTGAAAGTTACTACCAAATAATTCCAGATAGAAATGAGTCAAATGTCCTAATTCATCAACTCTGCTTATGAGCAAAAGAAGTGGTGAGACAAAAATTATGTGAAAAACAAAATCTTCCTCCAGCCTGACAAGCAGAGAGTCTGAGGCCTAATTTACTACGGTCACCCTTAAGACTGGAAAAGCTTTTCTTCAGATTTAAGACTCTCTCTGCACCTTTTCTCCCAGGACCGAAGGAGACAGTGTATTTTTTTGTGTGTGTGCGTAAAAGAGCACTAACACTTGCAATTTTCTCCTCAGATAAAAAAGAGGCTTTTCCTAGTCATGAAGCCCCACCACACATGCAGAGATAATCATTAAGAATTACGTTTCTCACCTCTCAAAATCCAATTTGGGTGATTACCTGCGGCGGTCTTGAAGTCTGTCAGAGTTGCAGAAGCTCATTTGACATTACCTGGTAATGGATTACCGTCTTTACAGCCCGGCAGAGCCCAGATGAGCGCTCCGCAGGTTAAAAGGTGCAAATTGTGCCAGAAGATGTGGCAGGGCCTTCTTGAGTTTTTCATTCGGTTCGTGGGGACCCAGAGAGGCAATTTGGCCCCTAAAATTGGGCTTTTATCCACCAACTTTCAAGGAAGAACATAACTAATGAGTATCTTCAAATTCTGGTCCCAGACAGAAACACAGTCTTGTAAACATGCAAATATGACAAAGTTTAGTTTTTACTTTAGTGCTTTAGAGGCATTCACTTTAAAATACTTTTAATCAATCAGACTTTGCTGAATTATTCAGAAAGTCTTTTTTGGGCTCAGCTTAGTTGAGCATTTATCCACTACATAAACTGATTAGTTTTACAAGCACAAAGTACCGCCGCCCCATAAAAACAACAATAAACTTAAAAAATAGATCATGTAAAAATAATCTAGTGACTTTCACTTACGCAGTCTTTGTCTTCCATATGTTTGTTTGAATTTTAATTGGTTTTAAAGACTTTTTAAATCATGTTCTGATGTATTTTAACTAGTTTTTACACTTAAAAATAAACGTTTTAATGCAAATACATTTGAACAGTTTTGCTACATGTTTTATTTCTCAGATATCTCAGAAGCTGTTTGTAAAAACTCTAATATTCTTTCACTTAATTAATTTCTGAATATTCACAATAAGATAAATAGAAAAAAAAGTTGCTTTAAATGTTTTTGCTGTTGGAAAAAATGCAATTATTGTGTATTTTCCAGCCATAAAGTGCCATTTGTCAGCACATTCAAGTATCTATGTTACCTTCAGTTGTTGTATATATGTCAAATATGACATAAAATAAATTTGATTTTTGCAATTTGATGTCTTGTAACCAACCTGACCCCAGGTGTCACCTAAACCTAAAGCTGCTTGTTTCGCCTTGGCTGCTGCTGCTGCCATCAAAGGTCTGCAATAAGAGGAAATAAATATTTTCCATCGTTGTGGAGGAATTTTGTGGTTCTAATTTCAGCCACGTTGGAAGAAATCGAGCATGAAGAGTTGTTTTTTTCCCCACATGTTCGGCACCGACGGCCAAGCCAAGCAGTATGGCGGCTCCGGTTGCCTTTCCATTGCCAGTTTGTTTAAGATCTCCATCAGATTTAAGTTCCTCCTAGGCCTCGCTAAAACGTTTACTTATTTTTCTGCTGCACAGCTCACCATCACCATGTTTGATTACCGATTAGATGTTTTTGTTGTTAACTGTGCTTATGGACAAGAAAAATGCAATTATGCACAGTTAATCATGATTTAACCAACAGCATTTCCCCTTAATACAATTACAACATGCATTTACTCACGCAAAACAAAAAATCAAAAACAGGAAATTTGCAGATAGGAAAACTATAATTATACAACTGTAAACAGATGTATTAAAATCCACAGTTAAAAATGTTTCTAATACACAATTCTCAACACATAGCCTGAAACAAACTCCAGAAGACATTGAATAGCAAGAAAAAGGTGAAAGATGGTTCTATAAAGGGATATGAATAGAAAAGCATGCCGCACTTTTCAGATCTTCATTTGTAAAGAAATAAAAGGGGGGGGGGAGTCACAAAAATCAAACCTCCTTGTTATTCCACTTTCCAATTAAACCTATTTTAAGTAGATTTATGACTAAAAATATCTTAAAGTTTTTACCTCCAAGACTATTACTGTTTCCTTAAATAAAAATAACCCTGAAGGCCATTGTACTGTAGTTTAGTTTTATTTCTAAGTCTCTGAAGCAGCTGCAAATAAAAATAAATAAGTAAAAAAGAAAAAGAAAAAAAGAAAGAAAGAAAAAAAGGCTGTAAGTCTTGGTAATAAACATATTCTTTATTTTAGGTCATCTGAATCAATTTAAATGAAAAGCTAAAGTTTTTGTGTTGAAAAGGATAAATGTATTTGTTTCAGAAGATCTGACTTGTGCATCTTTTTGTTTTGTTTTTATTTTGTGTCAACTGATAAATAAAAGCCACGTAAACAATAAAAATCTAAATGGATATATATACATATTTTCCCAAAAATGTAATTAAATGGAAAAGATATTCAAATGTCTGGTCAAGCAAGCAATGACTTGTGTATATACAGTTTTGTGTTTGGAATATTTTTTTTTTAAATGTGTTTTTGGGGCGGAAACAGCTGGCACACAGAAAGAAGAAGTCCTTTGTGCCTGGGGAGAGATGGATTTATCAGTAAGAGGAACACAGAAGGTTATG
Source organism: Xiphophorus couchianus (assembly GCF_001444195.1). Classification (NCBI taxonomy): domain Eukaryota; kingdom Metazoa; phylum Chordata; class Actinopteri; order Cyprinodontiformes; family Poeciliidae; genus Xiphophorus; species Xiphophorus couchianus. Next base: position 203,521 of record NC_040242.1, on the reverse strand, counting down.
TTGCCTTCAGAGTGCATAACCCCAAAGAGCTGACCTCCAGTTCACAGCTGACCCCTGACATCCGTTTATGCTTACATTGTAACGTAAACACCTAAAATTTCTGCCTGACTTCAAAACTTGGGCCGATACAGGATCAATTCTCCCAAAAAAAGAAACACGTAGGAACTTTGAGAGCTGGACTGTTGAAATCTCCCAACGCCAATAATCTTCCAGAGAGCTGAGAACCAAAACAGGAAATCAAAAGTGCTCGGCCTCCAGGCTGCTGGGGTCAAGGTCAGAGGCTCATGCTGACCTCTTGGTTACGGGACGGGCCAGGCATCACGTGCTGGCAGCTTTGTAGAAGTGAGAGTGGGAAGTTGTTGCTCTTATTGTGGCAACCTGGCTCTGGAGGTGACACTGAGGGCACCGCTTTGCATTTTGGGTAGCCAACGCTTCGCACTGATGGAGAGTAAACAGGCATATTCACAGAGCTGGGCAGTAACTAGTTACATTTACTCATTTACTTGAGTAACTTTTTAATGTACTTTTAGGGTGCTGTACTTTTTATTTTTACTTGAGTGATTTTATTGTGAAGTATTTCTACTATTACTTGAGTAAAATTTCTGGATTTTCTACCCACTGAATGAAAAACAAACATGTTAACCAAAAATTCAAACACACACCTGCAGTTTTTGTTAAAGTTTCATAAATGTTTTACCGAAAGAAACAAATTTGGTGGAAAAAAAAAGTATTTGCTACTTATGAATTATTGTCATTTTTGTCCTTAAAATACCAAAATTTCCACTTAACTTTATATTTTGATCTGTCTGATAATATAATTTTTAAATATTAAATGTTTGATAAGTTGATCAGTTACTCAGTACGTGAGTAAACGTTTTACCAAATACTTTTTTACTCTTGAGTAATTTCTTCTACGACTACCTTTTACTTGAGTGATTTTATTGTGAAGTATTTCTACTCTTACGTGAGAAAAAATGCTGGATTTTCTACCCACTGAATGAAAAACAAACATGTTTTAGCCAGAAATCTACCAGACACAGACACACACCTGCAGTTTTTGTTAAAGTTTCATAAGTTTTTTTTATTCAAAGAAACTGATTTGGAAAAAATTTATTTTGTCTGATTTTGGTATTTTTTTGTGACTTATATGAATTATTATCATTTTGGTCCTTAAAATACCAAAATTTCCACATAACTTTATAATTTGGTCTGTCTGATGACTTAATTTTTTAATATAAAATGATTGATAAGTTGATCAGTTACTCACTACTTGAGTAAACTATTAAGCAAATACTTTTTTTACTCTTGAGTGATTTCTTGGATGGCTACTTTTTACTTTTACTTAAGTAAAAATATGTTGAAGTAATGCTACTTTGAAGAACAATTTTTTAGGTACTCTGCAGGTACAAAATCAAGATAAATGCAAAAACTTTGATAAATTGGAATGCACCTAATATATTTTTAATTCAACTCAAGTTTATTTGTATAGCAGATTTCAGCAGTTCAAAGTGCTTTACATCATACAGTCACCAAGAAGGAGAAGATATTATTTATCTGTGGAAAAAATGGTTCAAAAGATGAAAATGTGTCTGCATCACCCAGTTATTCTTATAGGCTAGATTTGAGGTCAAGGGTCACTCAGAATCCGTCAGAGGGCCACAAATGGCCCCCGGTCTGCCTTTTGGTCACCCCTACTGTAAGCTGTCTTGGAAAAATAGTACGAATTTGACATTTTCTGCATTTTGTCATGTTGCAATCGCAAATTTAATCTAAAGTGATGCACAGTTGTGAAGTGCAGGACTTTTTACATTTTTACAAGTATTTTAGATTTTGGACTGCAGCTGATCAAACATAGCTGGGTCAGAATTAATTGGAAGATGATTTTTCTGCACGACTGCAACAAACTCAAGATTTTAGCCAGAGGTTAATTTTCCAACTGAGCCACTATAGGATGACTTAAAGCCAGTCAAATTCCAGACCTAAATCTAATTAAGAATCTGTAAAACATAACCTCCACAGATGATCTTTATGGTGCCTGATTGAGCCGTAGCTCTTTTGCTTCGAAGAGAGCCTTCGAGTCTCTAGACGAGCAAATCAAGCTAAGATGTAAAATGTAAAATATGGAAATGGTTCATAGGGTTGAAATATTCCACAAAAAACATTTTTCTCTTGCTGAATGTAAATCTGAAAAAGAAAAACGTGTAAATCTGCCAAATCAAATGGGTGTCTAGTTAGCAGACGTCTGCAGAGTTGAATGACTGAAGGCTGATGAGGGAATTCAGTCATTTCCTGAGAAATACCTGAATTTCCCAGAAGTAAAGATTTTGTGATTGATGAAAAGCATAGCAACCTTACCAGATGAGCAACAGCTAAAAAATCTCCAAGGTTCAGTTCATGTAAAAAAAACAAAAAAAAACTGATCCTCATGTGATCCTTCCTTTATTAAATTGCTTGATTATCTGTAATTTTCTACAAATTAACCTGTTCTCATGCCTCATCTTGGACTTAGTCACCTGTGGGAGTTCCTGACATATTGTCTAGGAAAAAAAATTAACTGGAGTTTCCCTGGTTTCCCTCCTTTATCCATCAACCTTGTGTCAAGATCTCAGATAAATGGACATTTGTTTCAACGTAAATACGTCTAATTTTCTTTAAACCAGAAATAATCAGGATTTAGAAACCCTTCTGCAAACATCTTTTGGCTTTCATTTGTTCGGAAGAGGATTAGGAACACTGAAGAAGAAAAAAAGATTTATTACTTTAATTTCAGGATTCTGAGAATAAAGTCACAAAAGTATCAGTAAGAAGTGAAGTAAGGGTCACTGATTTGGGGTAAAGCTTCTGCACAAGCAGAATGTCAGCATAAATTGGTTCAGAAACCAGAAAAGGAAATTCTGAGAAGCAGAATGGCAGCAATCAGATTGCTTCAGTCTGCTGCCTTATTCTGCAAAGGGAAAGAAATGGAAAAGAGCAGAGGGAAAAAAATACAAGATGCACCTAAGTAAGTAAGTAAGTAAGTAAACTTTATTTCTATAGCGCTTTTCACAGACCAGGGTCACAAAGTGCTGCACAAAGTGTAAAAAAAAAAAAAATAATAATAATAATTAAAAGCAACATACAAAACAATAAAACACAGTATTAAGCTAAAAAGCAAGTTTAAAAAAGTGGGTCTTAAGTTGTTTCCTAAAAGTGTCTATACAATCCAGAGATCGAATGGTACAAGGTAGCTCATTCCAGAGGCGAGGCGCCACAGCTTTAAAAGATCTGTCTCCTCGAGTCTTAAAAAGGGTCCGAGGAACCATCAGCAAGTTCAGACTGGACGACCTGAGGCTCCTAGTCAAAACATAAGGCTGGATGAGGTTCTTAATATAGTCTGGCGCCTGTCCATGAAGAGCTCTAAAAGTCAGTACCAGGATTTTGTAGTGCATCCTGTAAGATACAGGCAGCCAGTGCAAACTTTTGAGGATGGGTGTAATATGTTCCCTCCTGTGAGTGCGAGTCAGCAGGCGTGCAGCAGAGTTTTGTACAACCTGCCAAACTCCGTCTTGTTAAGACATGTGAACAGACTGTTACAATAATCCAATCTCGATGAGACAAAAGCATGAACAATCATCTCAAGCTCACCATAAGTCACCATCTTACGAAGTTTAGAAATGTTCCGAATTTGGAAAAAGCAGTTCCTAACAAGCTGATTTATGTGCCGCTCCATAGACATCGCTCCATCCATGAAAACACCCAGGTTGCGCAGGTTGCTTTTAACTGTGCAGCTCAAGTTTCCGAGGTGCTGCTTAATTCCAGGCACAGCACCGCCAGGAGCAACAATCAAGGTCTCGGTCTTGTTGGAGTTCAATAACAGGCTGTTTTCAGTGAGCCATTTTGTCACTTCGGCCAAACAACTAGTGAGAGTGCAAAGTTTATGTGGCTCACTTGGCTTGAAAGAGCAGTACAGTTGCAGATCATCGGCGTACAGATGATAGGACACATCACTGAACTTCTGGATGACCCTGCTCAGAGGAAGTAGGTACAGCAGGAACAGAACAGGTCCCAAGACCGATCCCTGCGGCACACCCCACAAAAGCTCTGCAGAATCAGACACTGCATTTCCCACTGATACACTAAAAGTTCTGCCAACCAGGTAAGAGGTGAACCATTTCAAAACGCAACCCGACATTCCAACCAAATGTTGGAGCCTGTTTATCAGGATGCCATGGTCCACTGTATCAAACGCCGATGACAGATCCAACAAAACCAGCACAGAACATTTACCGGTGTCAGCTGCCATCATAATATCACTAAACACCTTCAACAGGGCTGTTTCAGTGGAGTGAAACTCACGATACCCAGATTGAAAAGTGTCATAAATGTCATTTACCTGCAAAAATGATCTAAGTTGGGTGCAGACCACCTTTTCCAGGACTTTGGCCAAGAAAGGGGTCTTGGATATTGGCCGGAAATTCTTGAGTTCGGAAGAGTCCAGTCCTGTTTTCTTTAACTGTGGCTCCACAATGGCATGTTTGAAAAGACAAGGAAACACACCACTAAGCAAAGACATGTTAAACATTTTAGCAATATAGGGCCCAATGGAGTCAAAAACCCTCACAAACAGTTTAAAAGAAAGAACATCTAAAGTACCAGAGGACGGTTTCATTTTTTTCATGATGGTTGAGATGTCTTTCACAGTGACAGGCTCAAATGAGGCCCAGCTCTGAGTGGGAGGTTCCAAATGCTGGGAACCATGGCAAGGAGGCAAGCTGTCCTTTATTACTTTGACCTTATCAATAAAGAAATCCAGGAACTCATCACAACTAGTTGTAGACTTACGAGGATTTACAGCAACAGGTGACACAAGAGAGCTAATAGTGTCGAAGAGCACTTTAGGATTTCTTTTATTTGAGGCAATCAGACAATTAAAATAACTTGCCCTGGCCTCCTCAATCCTCTTATTTATGAACAATATTATGAACAATATTAAGTCCTTTAAATGCAGCCTAAGGACCTCCAATTTAGTAGACTTCCATAAACGTTCAGTCTGGGAGTAAAGGTACTTCACAGCCACCGAATATTTATGTAGCATGAGCAGACAGGTACACAACAGCAGACAAAAACATCAGAGTGAGAACTCTAGGCCTGCGTGCCATCTTTGTCCTTCATTTGAATAGATTTATTTCACAGCCCAGAGTGCAACTCCTGACGACAAAGAATAAATCAAATCCACATTTCCTCCAAATATTTCTCAGACGTTCCTCGTCTGCTGTGCCATTAAAAGTTTAAAACATATGTTGAAAAAAACAATTTTTAACGGCTCAGATGCTATAGAGAGATGTCATCGAAACATTTTTCTTTTCTTTTCTTTTAGAGCATTGAAAGAAAAGCACACAGATGAGAATGTTTTATTACTATTTCAAAGAATTAGTCAATGAACTTTAAAGAACACAGTTGATCAGGAGTGTTGGACTCATTTTTGTTTTGGGCCAAATCCAGATAATCAATGCTCTTAAAGGGCCAGAACGTATTGATAAAACCTGTTCACAAACTGTTCAAATATCAATGAATCCTTAAAATTAAATATTATTATTGAACATCTTTTCAGTCCCTCCAGGATTTTGTGATTCTCTTTGTGATTTTTCTAATCAAAGTGTTTGTGGTTCTAATTTGGAAATATTTGCAATATTTGAGCTTATTTATGACGGTAAATGTGACTTTTTATTACTCGCTGTATAGAACATGGACTATAATCTGACATCAATTATAGCTGAGGCAGCTGATTAATACAAGTAAGAAAGTTTTTGACAATTTTTGAGAAAAAATTGTTTATTTTTTGTAAATTTTCACAATAATTATCAAGAAACTGGAGTGACTGATTGATATAATTTGGCAGTAAACAGATAAAAACTGCATTGATTTGATCAATAATATAATATTAAAGCTCACTTAGTGTTTAGTCTGGAATCTAGAGGGCCACATAAAAAGCTACGGCGGGCAGGATTTGGCCCACAGACCTTGAGTTTGACACATGTGACGATGATTTGTGGATTCTCTGCAGCCTTTAAAATGTCTTCAGATTTTTTCTTTCAAGAGAAATACAGAATCGTTGGAAAGGTTGGATTGCAACATAATTACTCTAATACGGGAAACGTACGGGAAAATGCTAATATGGGAGCATGACGAGACAGAGCGGTAAAATACGGTAGTTTCCTGGCCAAAACGGGAGATTTCACTGGTATGTTTCAAAATAAAAGCGCATCTCTGTTTGAATCACACTTTAAGTTGTTTCAATTGGCTGTAAAAGTTTAAAACTTTGTGTTTATGTATTTGCAAAAGGAAATTCCAACCATCCATCCATTTTCTGTTCACCCTTGTCCCTAATGGGGTCGGGAGGGTTGCTGGTGCCCATCTCCAGCTACGTTCCGGGCGAGAGGCGGGGTACACCCTGGACAGGTCGCCAGTCTGTCGCAGGCAAAAGGAAATTATGCATATGAAAATAAATTCATACATTGTTGTCAACCCATTGAAATAGGTTTTCTTCCCTAAGTTGCCATGCATTTTGCAGAAAAACTTTGTTACCAGTGACTTCTGGGTCAAACAGGGACAAGTCCAGAGGACAGACGGACGACAGCACAAAAATAGATGCATAAATATTATGCTGAGACATTTGAATATGATTCTATTTCAGGTGGTCGAGTTAAACCACTCGACTACCTGATCGAGAGCAGATCGACTTTCTTTTGGCCCAAGGACACGGTCAAGAGGAAACATCTCAGAATAATCAGCATCACTTCTTTACAAGAAATACAAGTCCTGTGCCGAGAGAAGTTTCTCCTCACAGACAAGCACTTCATGAAAGAATTGTTTGTCTCAAACATACTTCCTCAATCAAGATTGCTGAGAGTTTCAAGTCAAAATGGAGAACTGGATCAAGATGGGTCACCCAGGAACACTTCCAGGGTTTCCTCCAGAAAACCTGCTGAGCCCAGTGGTAAGGTCACTAAGGCCATCCATCAGCGGCCCGCTGTGGGTTTGGGTTTAAAAGTGTAAAGTAAAAAGTCGGAGGAGCACGATCAGGCATCATGATTCAGAAATAACAGATTGTGAAGCCAGCAGGCAGCTGAAGGAACAGCACAACTGGTTCATAACCCTCACAGTTAGTTCAATGCCTCAACTATAAACCTCTAGCTTCATCCATCTTTACTGAAAAATTCCCATTTAAAATAAACAACCCAGATACCTGGTGGGGGGCAAATAAAGCCTGGTGGCCCGCCAGGCTGATAAAACTCTGGGGGAAACCTGACGTCTGTCTACATTTCTAGTTCCAGCCAGGAACTCTGACTTTCTAGTCTGCTCTTGGTCCGATCCAGACCCAACCAGAGGCATGAAGTCTCTGGTGGCTCCAAGGATCTCTGAGACTCTCAAGCCCCTCCACCACGATAAGGTGGCAGCCCATGGAGGGGAAAAATAAAACCAGAAACAGTTTAGCTGATCTGGAGAGAGGCCTGAAGGTGGCGCTCTGGTGTAGGGGGTTGATGAAGGGCAAATGGTCGTATTTAAGATCAGAGATCCTACCTTTCATATCGGCTACCATGTTTTTCCTGCATCTCTTCCGGTTGCCGTATTTAAGATCAGAACTTCTACCTTTTATGTAGAATATCATTTTTTTCCTACGACTACTAAATCTGTTCTGGTTGCTGTACCTGAGATAATAAACCCAAGCTTTCAAATGGCGTACCGTGTTTTCCCTGCATGGAGCGTTATGCGTAGAATGCATCAACTCGTTTGTTGTAATCGTTTGCTTGATCGGATTCCAAGTCTTCTAAGTCCATATCCATGCGGTGTTAACAAATTCTCAAACATGAGCTCAGAACTATTATCCATCACCATAGACATGCTGAAGATGCATGTGGTGACAGTGGAAAGGAAAAACTTCCTTTTCACATGGAGATTTTCCAAAAAAAAAGAATAAAAAACTCCTCTTTAGCAGGAAGACTTTCCAAAAAGAAAAACGTCCCTACAATGGGAAGACTTCCCAAATAAAATTAACCCTGCCCCACCTATTTTGGTTAAAAAGTAAACTTCAACAATGTCTCATAATGTGAATACATATGGTGTCAGTGGAGAGGAAAGACCATAACATGCCAGGCGTCCATAGATTAATTACACACAAATCCATATTTGAACGCGTTTATTTCTGTTACTTATGATCATTTTACCCCTACTGTTAGTAAAAAAGTTAAATGTCAATTTTCAAAAAGTGTTTTTATTCCGACAAATATCGAAAAATAGATTCTAATTCATTGAATATGACTGTAAAAGTGCAGAAGAGGTTTACTGGCTCTTTGGGTCAGAGGTGTTGCTAAGTTATTTGTTTCTACTTTGCTTTATTATTAATTGATACAATTGTTTTGGGGAAAACGGCGTAAAAATAAAATCTCTGATTTAGAAAAATCCCTTATTCTTGTTGCTTTTAAACGACTGTACAGCCCTCCATGTTTTCTGCTGCAAAGCAACACAACAGTGATGTTCTTCCACCAGCTTGAGGAAAAGCATCAAAGCTTTGGATCCGTTTTACGCCGTATAAATTTGCAGCTGTATGGAAATATTTTAAACCGGTCACGCTGCCCCATCTAAAACTTTCTAAAGCTTTATTTTTATTTTCAGTTATAGTTGCTGCTCTTTTGTTTTGGCACTAAAAAATAATTAGGTAAGAAGTAGTAAAAATTTAAGCCTTGCATTTAATTAATCTGGTGAGAAAAGCTTATCTTTCACCTGGAACAGATGGCCTTGATTGAAAAACTCGTTTAAGGTCATTAGTGAAACTAGACCTAGACGGTCAAATCGTCTTGATGTTTACTGCCTGCTTAATTTTATTTGTTTGTTAGGCCCCTAATAAGGACATAAAACCAGATTAAATTGGCCTTGATGGAAAAAATGTAGGTATGAAGCAGTAAATTTATATGTGTCCGTTGAGCCACCTCAATCAGATCTGGAAACAATAGGAGTAGAAGAAGAAAAATACACGCAAGGCCAGTGGGGTTTTATTTTTATTCATTCATCTAAATACATTAGACAAAAAAAATGCTCTGCTTAGTTTTAATGTTCTGAATGTTTGCAATTTTGCTGAAAACAAATACCTTCTTTTTTTATCACTGGTGCTTATGCGGCATTTTTAAAACCAAGATTTGACAGAAACGGCTGCAAAGGGACCAGAGAGGGCTTGGTTCAAAAGAAGAAAATGACAAGTTATTGGTAATAACAGATGAAAGATTGAGAGCGTTTAGTCTGACAGGAACGGTTGAAGATGGTGTGTGTGTGTGCGTGTGTGTGTCAGTGTGAGACTGACAAAACACAGCAGAGAGGAAAGTTTTTGTCCGTGTGTCAGACTTTCTGTTTTTTTTTGCTGCTGCCAGTTTCCTGTAACAAGCTGAAGAGGCTTATTTATTGCTGGAGAGCTCCGTGCCTCGCATTCTCTTATGGTACAATTTGTGATGTGGGAGTAATGCTGTTCTTCCGAAAAGCAATTAAAACCATCCAGGGATAAAAATAGAAAAAAAAAACACACACAGAGAGAGAAAGGAAGCAGCCGTACAGCCTTCACCTTTATTTGTGGAATCGCGTTTCCTGTCTCCTATTTTCTGCAGGTTGTCCACATCCTCCTTGAGTCTCTGCAGTAGATTATCTGATTTAATTCAGCTGAATCTAATATGTATCTGCTGCGAAAATGCATGAAAATAAAGCAATAATTTTCATGCTGAGTCTGAGCAAAGTTTAAAAGCTATTTAATGGCTTTACTCTAGTTTCAGTTTGCAAACAAACCAGGCGTCCTTCTCTGCCGCTCCAGATGACTGTGAGGCGAGAGGTAATTTAATGTGATGTTTCTCTGTTCCATGACCTGTTGCCTCTCGACAGATTAAAAGCTTGCTGGCCCGCAGTCGCACTGTTTTTGGACTCTCCAAGAGGCAGATGCGGCTTCAAACGCGGAGATTAAAATACATTATGCTGGATGTTGAATGTTTTATTTGATTCTGACCGTGCTCAGATGTCACAAAGTTTACTATGGTGTACTTTGCACTGTATGGAGTGACAGTTTTAGACTCCTGGCAGAATTCGAGGGCTATAAAGGCTCAGAGGCTTGCTTTTCATCAAATTATTTAAATGCCAACCCTAAATTTTACAATTCTTACCTAATTACCTTCCGGTGCCAAAACGAAAAAGCAGCAGCTATAACTGAAAATTAGGCTTAGAAAGCATTAGAAGGGCAGTGTGACCAGTTCACAGCATTTTCATACAGCCGCAAATTTACGCGGCATAAAACGGATCCAAAGCTTTGATGCTTTTCCTCAAGTTGAACTTGTGGAAAACAGGGTTGTTTTGCAGGCAGAAGAGGGGGAGTTCCACAGTATATTGCTCTGCAAAAAGCAACAAAACTTAAAGTGAACTTTGGGAAATACAGCAGAGTTCCCCTCAGACTGTAAAATGGATGTGCAACGCAGATCGTAACACTTAAGTTCATTCATCCATTCGTGAAAAGTTGTGCAAGCCAACAAGCATTTAAGCAAACTAATTAGTTGTACCAAATCTTTTCAAGCATGACCAGCTTCCTTAAAGGCAGGGTTGTCCAAATTATGGCCCAGGAGCCATTTGTGGCCCTCAGAACAATTTTGAGCTGCCCTTCATTACTATTCGAGAATTATCTAAAATTTAAGTTTTCACTGATAGCCGGCTATTAAAGAAAAAACCAAGATACAATTAAAACCTTAAAATGGAAAATGTAAGGTGCAACACAAAGTAATCATCCAGGTTTTTGCTTTCAATTTAATGCAATTTATTAATAATATATACTAAAAACATCCAGTGGCTTTTACTAAAATTCAGGTTTGGGCATGGTCATTTAATAAACTTAGTAAATATGAAACAAAATTGAACAAAATTCTGGTATTGTTGCTGAAAAGACACAAAAACAAATCTGGAAAAAGATGACCAATCTGAACAATGTAGGATATGGTTTTTGGCAAACCTTCAAGATCCTTATTTTGTTTAAACTCTACAACAATTGTCTACAGAAATCCACTTATTTCATTAAAATATCATGAGTTGAGTTTGTTATTTATAAAAATAAAATAGTTTTTGCAATGAACATGTTCATTACATTCTTTTTAACAAAATTACATTTTAATCTGCTCAGTTCTGATTATTTTGAACTATTTTTGGTTGTCTTGTCACTTTAGATCCAAATAAGCTGCTGTAGGCCAAACTCGACGTTCACACATGAAAACGACTGCAAAGAGATGTGCAATTATACAATGGTTCATCTTTGATAAGCAGAAGTGGAGCCTCCTGCACAACTAACAAGAATTCAACAACAAAACACCATTCTTTTCCAGCAGCAACTGTACAGCTGACCAATGGTGCTGGATCTACATATGGGTTGCTAGGTAACAGCGCAGTGTGACTCAATAATCCCAAGGTTTTTGAAATGGCTCCGTTTTCAGAAAGGTCACACTTTTGGGTAAAATGTTAAACAAAGCCTTTATATTTTTTTTCTGCTCACCAGTGGAGATTTTTTTAACCACCTTATTGTTTTTGTATAAAAATTGGGCCTGGTTGTGACTAGTAAAACTGAACTAAACGTCCCATAAAATGTGAAAAACAAAGTTATTTCCATGATGTAACAAGGAGGGAAATTAAGTTTTTCATAGGACCAGGTTGGTTTGGATTACTTCCCCTGTAAAAAATTACATCACTATTCATTGATTCTATTATTATTATTATTATTATTATTAATAGTAGTAGTAGTAGTAGAAGCAACAGGAGTAGTAGCCTTAACAAAATCAGTTGCAAAAATCATTACATAGTTATAATTTTGTCCACTTGAGGGCATCAAAGCTAAATTAATATAATTTAGTTTTTAATTATGATCAAATTTAATGTTCTTATCTTCATGCACAAGTTCATTTTTTCTTTTTTTTTAATTTTTCTAACCAAATCAGAGTTCATGCCAGCAGTTTGATGCTGAGCAAAGTCAAAAGTTTGCATCAATACTACATATGGTCAGAGTACGAATGTAAGTAATGTAGTATTTCTTTAAATCCTAACTATTATTGCAGAAAGAATTTTAATTTGATTCCAGAAATAGTAAATATAATTTGCAGACCTTCATAAATTGTCAAAATTCTGATGTTCCTTTCTGTTTTCAGCAATTTTCTCTGGCCCATTGTCCCTCACTTTCTCACTAATTGCATCACTGATGTTTCTCACAGCAACCGGTGAAGCTTTTAACAAAGACACTATTAAAAAAATAAATAAATAAAGCATAATGCAGTGCCTGGGCTCTGTGAAATGGCCGGGAGGCACCCAGCTGGTGAACACAAAGAAGCATTTAGAGTCCGAATATTAGCCGCATGTGGACCAAATGGACCTGAAAAAACGATCCAGGCCTCCTGCTTCAGCAGCAACACAGCTTGGAGTCTGAATTTATAAATCTGATCATATAAACCCAAATAAAAACACGCCAGCGCACCTTATCTGCATTTTAAACATTTGTTTTGAAAAACAGTCATTCTATTTCACTCAGTGCTGACACGGAGCTCATACTTTCATTTTTCTAATTTTGAAATTTTCTGTTTCATAATTTGCAATTGACTTTATGTATTTAGCCAAATCTTACTTATTTAGCATATGCTATGCATATTTTATTAAAGTTTGTTTCAATTTGTCTGCTTTTTGTTAGCTTGATGTTTAATTCCCAATATGAAAAAAATCTTTTTTTAGATATTGTAAATAAAAATAGGCAATACCTGTGAACTTTTATTTTTTAAACTTTCCAAACTTGTCAATAATTTTTCTTTCTTATGTATTTTTTTTCTTGACTTTGACTGACTTGTCAGCATCTCTGTTTTAAAAAGCTTCACATTATCTGGACGGAAACAGTTTATGTGCTGCAGTTTTTTTTTAAAGTTAAACGACAGTGCCCCCTAGTGTCTGTTTTCCAATTTACACCTGAGTATGGAAAAACCTTTTTTATTACCACAGATCTGATCAGAAATGAGTAATCCGGGCATTATACGGGCTGTCAAATCCTCCTAATAGGCTTAAACTCATTTTTACAATATTATTTCAATTTTTCACCCAAAAACCTAAAAACTAAATAAATAAATTAGATTTTATTTAAGGCTCATGCTGACTTAATTATGTTATACTTAAAGTTACAAAATTTCAAAACATTTCTTTTTGCAGTAATAAAATAAATATGTGTTAAGTTATTATGCAACTGCATATCTAACAGCAAATAAGTGATTGCAAGCAGCAGGGGTGTCACCAGGCCTAGTTTAAAGAGGCCGAGGCCTCAGCAAATAACTGTAATTGTCTTTTTTTATTTACAAAAAAAACTCCCAACAAATTCAATTTAATGCAGCCCAGAATATGAGTTTAGCTAAATCATAACACAAAGTATTGATTTTAACTCAAATATGATCATAAATCTGTGAATTTCCCTTTACTTTGTATTATAATAGTCTGGGAATTGGTGTAAAATATGGCTAAAAGGTGATGCAAGCAGGATATTTTTTATAATTGCTCTTCCAAAAGTACCTGAAATTATAATTATTTTAGCAATGATTGCTAGGAAGTCATTTTATTGTATTTATTAACTCTTTAAAGTCACATTTTGTAGTGGAAGATGTTAGGTTTTCTGTTTTTGTTGTGTTTGATACATTTTGTTCTTACCCACCATATTTGCTCACCCTGTTCATCTCCTTGGGGCTAGGCCCCCTTGCCCTCAAAACCTAGTGACACCCCTGGTAAGCAGACATGATTATTGTTTTGAAAGTTATGCTTTTTGCTTGTTTCTCTTTATCTTGCTGCAAAAATCCTGCGTTTTTAGTTCATCCATCCAATTTCTAACACCCTTGTTCCTAATGGAGTGAGGAGGGTTGCTGGTGCCCATCTCCAGATAACGTTTTGGGCGAGAGGCGGGGTTCACCCTGGACAGCTCACTTTTATTAGTTCAGTTTCACATAAAAGAAGCTCAATAATTGAGCCATTTGGGAGAAAGAGGCTGTATATCTACGTTAAGTTGACATTCTTCTCCTCACTCAGTCACTACGCTACAAATGGAGTTCAGCGAACTGTAGAGACACTAATGGGATTCCTGACAGTATAATTTTACAATGAGGTTAATGCTTTTTGTCTCCCACACATCTGCTTCTCTCTGCCCGACACTCATCCACTCGCTCCACAAAGCTGTGATGGCAACTTAGTCGCTTTCATCTAATTCAGTGACAGTCAGAAACCTGGATTATTATCCACACGTTATTTACTGAATAAATATCTGTACCGTTCAGGGTGAAAACAACAAAAAAGAGAAAAAATAATGTTCATATTAGCATAATATTTGTTAAAAATGTGTTTTTAATGTAATTTATTACATTACAAGTAAATTGTTAATTTTACAATAGAAACTATTCCAGTGTTTTCATTGTGTGTCCACTAGGTGTCACACTGGAGCAGAAAATTGAGAATTTGATGCCTTAAAAACTTTTATTGGTTCACTGAGAGAAATTTAAAATACATTTTTTTAACAAAATAAATTCTGTCTGATGGTTTTTCAAACTGCATGTGATGATTTAAAGTATTTATCATTATTGATCCATATCTTATTCACTCTTCTCTTCAGCTCAACCCAAAAATGTTTAATCTAATTTACATCTGAGGAATGAAATAACAATAGAAGGAGGTTAATTTGAAGTCTTTACAGTTGATATGGCTCTCCACCCTGGGCAGCACAGCTGAGGGGGCAGCAGGAAGACGCCCAAAACAAAAACTTATGGAACTTTTTATTGTTTTATTTATTCATTCTTATTGTCGCTAAAGCTGATATGAGATTCACAGGTAACATTTTGGCTTTAAATTAAAACTGTTTCCATGTTTTTAATTATCTGGACTTTATAATTTGGGTTTTAAATCTGAAATAATTTATTAATCTGAGCTCAGATATTCTACATTTATTACACATGAACTGAAACTGAGATTTATGGATCTATTTTTGACCTTAGAGAAAAAAAACCAAGATAGATATTGAAATGATCTATGTCCTACCACACTAGGAGAAGAGAAAAAGAAATCCCACAGTATTACAAGCCCTCCACCGTGTTTAACATTTGACCAAAGAAGCATTTCTACATCCTTTTTTTCATTTTATTTTATTTTTTGCCAAAAAGCTAATATTTTAGTAGCATTTATTTAAAACAAATAAAGCAGAAGGTAACCCTAAAACTGATTGGTATTTTTCGGACACTTCAAGCAATTTTCAGATTTGCCCTAAAAAAACTTCTGCTATCAACGTTATTTTCATGAAATAAATGTTTTCTGTATGTTTAAATAAACATAATATTTTCAGTCATGACAAACATTTCTTTACATTTTAGATAAAAAACATTTTCTGTGATCAATGCAATATTCTCCTGTCTGCAGAGCTGGGTAGTAACTAGCTACATTTACTCAAATGTACTTATTTGAGTAACCTTTTTGAAAAAAAAAAAGTTTACTACACTGCACGTTTTATTTTTACATGAGTAATGTTGTTATGAAGTATTTCTGCTCTTACTTAACTAAAATTTCTGGATTTTCTACCCACTGAATGGAAAACAAACACGTTTTGACCAAAAATTCACCAGACATAGATCTGCACTTTCTGTTAAAGTTTCATAAGAAAAAAATCATTTTGCCTTATTTTGTTATTTTTTGGTTATTTATATGAATTTTTTTCATTTTGGTCTTTAAAATACCAAAATTTCCACTTAACTTTACATTTTGGTCCATTTAGTGATGCATTTTTTAAATATTAAATGATTGATAATTTGATCAGTTACTCAGTACTTTTTACCAAATACTTTTTTACTCTTACTGGAGTAATTTTCTGCCACTTTTTAATTTTGCTTGAATAAAAACACGTCTATCAACCTGCAGCATCACAGATTAGCTGCTGCATCTCTGCGACGCTTAAACTGCAGGTGCACCATCTAATGCAAAGCTAATTAAATTAAGCTTCTAGTGAGATAACAGGATTAAAGGTAAAACAATTCAGATGCTTCTTCCAGTTGAAATTGATTTGTATCCAGAGGGAAAATCCACAGATAAATCTAACAGGTTTGGGGAAAACTCCTGCTAATTCGTTAACCCTGCTTCTGGTTAACAGTTAACCGTCTTTCATGCTTGATTTCATGGCGATTCCTGAGATGTATTTCTGACTCTGAGGTCAGGCAGAAGTGATGCAGGAACATCTCTGTTACACTGAAGCCTGACCGATTCTCTGCAGCTGCTGATTTATTGCTGAGCAACAAAAGAAAGGCTTCCTTTGTGTCCCGGGAATAAAAGCCAGGAATGTTGGACGCTCCTTTAATTAGCCACTTTGTTGTGCTGTTGCATGGGGGTAGCAGTAATGATTAAGCTGCCCTGTAGTCACATTAACAGAGACTAAAGAGGAGTGCTGTAGTTTAATGGCTTGTCTCAGTTTAGCTTTTATTCCTAGGAGGTGTGCCCTACAATTTTACATAGCGGGGAAAAAGATCAGCCTTCACAACTTTACCTGGGAGTGAAAATTAATTCAATTTAGGTCATTCTTGTTGATTGTAAGAGTGTAATTTTTATTAGTATTAATCATCTTTATTGCTGCAATCATTAGAATAAAACAAGACAAAGTAAAAGAAATTGCACAAATAATTTGTTGCATTTCTGCAAGCAAAAACTGCAAATAAGTAAATGTATTGATAAAACTAATGACAACACAACAATTAGACCAATAAAAAACACTTTTATAACAGAAATGAAAGATTATAAAAAGTAGGTTTAACACCTGCTTAAAATTGTTTATTATTTTTTTTATTATTTAGAAACAGTACTTTTAATCAGATGAGCGTGGTTCATCATATACCTGTGGAAGAAACTAAGAGCCCACTGCACTGAGCCCCGTTGAAAACCTGCTGGTTTTTCCACCAAATATTGATTCCTGAACAATTCCTGATGTAAAACATTAGTATTCTTGTTTCTAAATTAATATGAACTTTTTCTTTTTTTGCATTATTTGAGCTCTGAAAGCACTGAATCTTTTTCCTTATTTTGACCATTTCTAATTTTCTGCAAATAAATACAAAATGTTTGCTTTGAATTTCAGAGACATGTTGTCAGCAGTTCATAGAATAAAAGAACAATGTTCATTTTACTCAAGCATAAGCCTATAAAAAGTAAAATCAGAGAAACTGAGCATTTTAATGATCTCTTAATTTTATTCCAGAGCTGTATGTGTGTACGCATTATCCAGCATTAATGAGAAACTTCTGTAATTTATCTGTACTATGTATAGTCAAATCAAAAGTCTTGATTATATGACATAAAAGAAGTTAAATATGTTGAATGGTGGGACAGTTGGTAGCTTCAAAGATACAAGTTTGTTTTTCTTTTCATTGAGTTTATAATTTCTCCCCATGCATGTGTGGGGGTTAGAGTTAGGGTATTTTATATGACTTACTTTTAGAAAAACAAATCTAATTGTATCTTTTCATTGATTTACTTATTTCCCCACTGTGTTTCTTTTAAAGCTAAATGGAACCAAACTCCCCAAAAAAAAGGTAGTTGTATAGGCTTTTATCTGACAGTAGGGGGCAGTAAAGATGCGCACATCTGAAATATATAGCAGCACTAATTGTGGCACTGTAGTTGGAAATTAATACATCTCAGAACAGTCTTCTTGCATGTTACATGTGCTGCAGTCTGTATCTGCATGCTGACAGACTTCTCTGTCGTCACGTCTCTGTTATGGAGACACAGCAGCCTCTTCCTCATCCTCCTCCTCCTCTTCCTCTGAGAGCTGCAGCTGTCATGGTCCTCAGGTTCTCTTAGTTTTATTTTGCTTTCATGTTTATTTTAGTGCTCTCATATTCGGGTTGTTTACCTACCTGTTCAGATTACCAATTCCACTGTTTCATTCTTATTTCTTCTACTTTACCCTACTTTCTTTCTCAGACGCTTCTGTTTCTTCTTTTCTTTCTTCAAGTTGTGATTTTTTCCCCCCGTTTTTGTCCTGCTTTGTGTTTGATTTTGATTTTCAATAGTTTAATTATTTATCATTTTCACAATTCCAATTCCAATGAATGATGTTTAAAACCCCTCAGAACTTGTCTTATTGTCTGATTTGATAGTTTTAATCCATCCCTAGCGGGGTCGGGCCGGGTCGGCAGTCTGTCACAGAGACAAACAGGCCAAACAACCGTGCACACACACTCACACCTAGTGAGAATTTAGAGAGACCAATTAACCGAAGAGTCATGTTTTTGGACTGTGGGAGGAAGCCGGAGTAACTGGAGAGAACCCACCATGCACAGGGAGAACATGCAAACTGTGCAGAAAGACCCCAGGCTGGGAATCAAACCCAGGACCTTCTTGCAAGGCAACAGTGCTACCAACTGCACCACTGTGCCAAATAGTTTTAATATTTTTCTTAAATAAACACTTCAATAATTACCAATAAATTTGAAAATAAAGTGATCAGGAGCAAATCAAACTTCTTTACATGACTGGTGTCCTAAAAAGCACCTTACAAATGGGAATGTTTTTCCAAGAATATTATTTGTTTTGGGGGGCTATAACTGCTGTGACACACGATTATCTAAAAAATAAGTAATATATAGTCATTATTGTCACTTTTACTGTCATAACAATAGTACCACAAAATAGTGTGATAAAACTTTAACTTTAATAAAAGATCAACAATAACAACTAGAATTTAAGAAATGTAATCAATCAAATTTTATCATTAATTTACAAAAACATTTTCTTACAACACTTAATACACATGGGTAAAAATGGATCAAAAAGAAAATATCTTGGCTCTTTATAATTACAAAATAAATGTTAATGACTGTATAAATTAAATTAACAATATAAGATGCAGGTAATATATCATTCTCCTGGTTATAATTGTTTTCTTATAAAGTGTTTTGAATTGATTTATAATAAAGGATTTTTTCAACTCATCCAAAATGTTCCCTAATTTTACTCCAACCATTAAAATGTACATTTGTTTTAAAGTAGTACACACAGTTTTACTTTTAAAATCGTACTC
Source organism: Xiphophorus couchianus (assembly GCF_001444195.1). Classification (NCBI taxonomy): domain Eukaryota; kingdom Metazoa; phylum Chordata; class Actinopteri; order Cyprinodontiformes; family Poeciliidae; genus Xiphophorus; species Xiphophorus couchianus. Next base: position 184,413 of record NC_040242.1, on the reverse strand, counting down.
CCTTCTGTTATCTCTCTCAGTTTTGTAATTAATTTTCTCTTTCTAGCTGTAAACATAACTATCAGCATTTTTTAAATTAACCAAATCCCTTTAGTTTCAAGATATTTAACTGAATAAACATTTTATTAGTATGTTGACTAATGTAGCATTTACTTTATATAAAATTATCTTTGTTTTGTGTCAGAAAGATTTTGATATAGAACAACAATTTCTCCTTAAAATGCACATGATGAGGACATTATTACTCAATATTTTGAAGGTTTTCCTTGTTTAAATCTTCTGACATTTGAAGTGAAAGTGAACATGAGATCACCAGAGCTTCCTGAGTCTTTTAAGAGGTTTGGAGAAAGAGCCAAGAAAACTTACATCATATATAAAAGTATGTAGCCGAGAAGAGGATGACATCCAGAGCAGCTGCTAACATGCCTGTAGTCGTCCGCGCAGGTTTTCCCTGACAGCAGATTGCAAAATGCTAAAAGAATTCTGCAGAAACCCTGAAATGTCATCAGAAAATAATTCACTACTGTTGACATCAAAGTGTAAGTTCCTTAACCAGTCTTTGTCAAACTGTGATCTCCTAGTGGTCTGTGACGTACTGCGTGTAAACAACCGTTTACAAGCTAGCTTACCAAAGTACTGGGTTAAAACCGGGTCACTAAAAAGAAAAGTGGAAGATACCGGAGAGAGGTTTCTCAGGGGCAGTTTCAAACCTTTTGTTTTTGAACTTTATAATATTCGTACCATGGCAGCGGTGTCAAACTCATTTTCGTTTTGGGCCAAATCCAGATCATCAATGCTCTTAAAGGGTCAGTTGTGCCAGAATGTATTGATAAACCTGTTCACAAACTGTTAAAATATCAATGAATTATTAAAACTAAATAATATTATTGAACATCTTTTCAGACCCTCCAGGATTTCATGATTCTTTTTGTGATTTTTTGCAATAAAAATCAAAGTATTTGTGGTTCTAATTTGGAAATATTTGAGCTTATCTATGACAGTAAATGTGACTTTTAATTACTCCCTATGTAGATCATGGACTATAATCTGACATCAATTAAAACTCAGGCTTAGTACAAGTAGGAAAGATTTTGAAAATTCTTCAGAAAAATCTGCAATAAAATCCCAACTATGTATTAAAAAAAGTGTGGGAATTTGTTGATGGAAATTGGTGACAATTCTCAATATACTGGAGGGACTGATTGATATAATTTGGCAGTAAACTGATAAAAACTCTATTGATTTGATTGATAACATGACAGTTATGCTCATTTAGTGTTTAGTCTAGAATCTAGAGGGCCACATAAAAAGCTACAATGGGCCGAATATGGCTGTGTGGTGACGAGGCGGTGAGCAGCGCTGCGCCCCACGCTGACTAACTGCATCTTAACACCTCAAGTAAAATTATTTATGGCTGAAAGAAAATGTTTGTTTTTGCCAACGCAAATCAAGTCTATTTTTCTTGTATTATGCTTTTAAATTACAAATAGCCTGAAAATGTTATCAGTGCCACAACACTTGCAGTAAAGAACTTGTTTGATTTCCATGTTTCCTGTTATTGTGAAGCTTAGGATCCATACTTCCAGAATCTGTAAGTAACTCAAAACGTCGTAGTTCATGGTTTCATCATGGCCTCACGTTTACAAAACAGCGCGACCTTTTACATTAGGAAGAACATAAAGAGTTGAGGTTGAGATGTTATATGTACATCAGCAACATTTTGTTGCTCCCAGGCGTCATCCTAACCACACTTAGTTTTCCTGAAAGAACATTAATATAGTCTATAAATAAAACCTGGTTTTAAAAGTGTTTTAACTGTTGGTTCTCATTGCAGAAGGAGCTTTTACCTATAAGAGCAGCAATTGAGATATTTTCCTCTAATACTTCAGAGTTTGGACAAAAAGATCAAAAGCAACAGATGAGATGAGGCTCTCAACCTGAATAGCTGTTTAAAAATATTTAAATGTTCTGTTAGTTTGCTGTTGCCGTCCTCGCCGAACATAACAAGTGCAGTCAAACGCAGCCGCACAGAAATAAATCTTCCACTCATGAAGGGTGAAATTATTGTTGTTCTGCCCACATACTTACATAAATCACAGCCAGAATCAGGTTTACTGCCAAGTCACTTCATACACAGAAAAATGATTTTTTTCCCCCCTCTATTTGGAAATTAAAGAAAACCTTCAGAGAAAAAACTATTTCAAAACTATTCACACCCACTTGAACCTTTTAAAAAACATTTAATCATGTCACAATCACAAATGTGAATGATTTTTATGCATTTTGTGTGATAAACCAACACAAAGTTGTGCATAATTAAAATAAAGTCAAATGCAAGACTTTGACTAGGCCATCCTAACACATGAAAATGCTTTAATCTAAACTACTAAATTGTATTTATGCATCTTCAGCAGCTTTTAACATATTTTCTTCCCTGAATTTAGCTTTGCCCACTTTCCACTCAATGTTAGCCAGTGTACCCATTCCATGGTACTGCCACCACCGTGTTTCAGAGTGAGTGAGGGGTATTTAGGGTTATTTGAACCAAAAATAGCATCAAGGCTGAAAAGTTGGTCCCATCCGAGATCCCAAAAAATAAATTATTGTTACATTTCTGCATAATATCTGAAAAAAAGCCAGAAAATATGTGATATCGCTTCCTAAATGAGACATTTTACTTGATAATCCATTACATTTATAGCAGACATATTATAATATTTCAAACTTACCCTGCAGGTCTTTGTTTCTTAATAAATCTCTTCTTCTTGAGATGAAGATCTTCCATCTTTGTCTTGCTTTTCTCCAGAGCGTGTGCAGTGGAAATCTCTTCCTCCCTCCCTTGGTGGTAAACTTACTGACCCTCTCTGCTGCAGCAGCTCAGCTCATCTCTGCACCGACTCTCTCTGTGGTGAAAATCAATAATCACGGGTCAAAACAGCCACCGAACGAAGGAGTAACACTATGAAAACCGTCAGGATCTGATGAGCATTCATTGATGGTCTTTTAAAACACTAAATAGTGTTTTAATCACCTATTTACACATTGAGAGGAGAATATCTTCTCTGAGGGGGATTTAGCGTGAATTTTACTGAGAATCACTCTCTCACACAGACAGGAAATGTCTGATAAGCGTAATGTGAAGACAACAGTCCTCTTCTTTCCACAGAAGCTTCTCACCTCCAGCTCTAGCAGCAATCATCGTGAATGTGAGTATCTTTGGCTCCTCGCCTGCCGCTGCTCATGCTAAACTCAGTCTTCTTATCAGGTGTCAGATACTGCTGTGGTGTCTCTGAAGTCCTGTCTCCCCCTCCTATCCTCAACACAACACGAAAACAATAGAACAAAATCAGTAAAAGTAAATCCAGCAGCCATTGTACCCTCATTTTTTTATTCACCTACTTAATAGGAAATTGATTAAATATACAGAAGGAAAAGGGTCGAACACTTAAAACTGAAACTGGAAGATATATTTAACTTTAACCAAAATAAAACATTACAACCAAATAAAACGGAAATGAAAAACATTTACAACTTTACAACTCTGTAAAAATATTAATCATCTGATCGGAAATGATCAAGATCATTTAAATTCTTAAAAGATTAATTGCTTTTTGTGACAGACTTATTTGCACATTTTTTCTGTGGAACACATCTCCATATTAGAGAGGAAAAATGTGCCCACTTCCAATTTTTTTCCCCACAATATAATAAAAATAATTCCACTCACATTCTATCTAAATGAAAGTAAACCCCACAGCATGATGCTCTCATCACCATGCAGCAGAATGGGTGTGGATCTGTGATTGTTCTGCCATTCAATCTCCTAAGGTTAGATGTAAAAAAAAAAAAGAAGCAATAAATAGTTTTTATCCTCACTTTTATCATTATCACATCAGTACTATAAAATATCATGATAAAACTTTAAGTCCTGTACATAATGCTTAGTTTATTGCTGAGCAATTTTTAAAAATATGTCTTTTTTTCACCCACAACCACATTTGTCTCTGATTTGAAATGGAACCTTTTGCAGAATTTGACCTAAAACATCTGGACACAAACACTAATGTTTAGATACCTTTAATTTAATTAAGGTTGAAAATCCTACATCACATAATGCTTTTATGAGATTACTGTTTAAAGTAAATTTATTCCAAATGATGTCGCTGAAGCCATTTCTGTTGGTTCAACTCAAACTGCCTTCTTCTTAAAGTTTGGAAAGCCCCCCGGCTGAAGCGTGGGAACGCGCTACATCAAAGCCGCTGGGTCAGTACCGGGATAAGTGAATGAAATGTTCAGATGCAACGTTGTCTCTTTGACATTATTGGCAATTAGCTGCTGATAAGTGGCAGGAAAGGCGGCAGACAGCGTGCGAATGTCACCACGGGGCTTACGGAGAGAGATACGACACTGCATGCTGAACAGGGCAAGGTCGCGGAGGTCATTCTGTCACACAAACACATCGGGACGCATCGAAAGTCGAAACATAAGTAATACGACCTGCAAATACAGCAAATAATTAACACAATTACATTTACACACGTTTCTAAACAGACAATTTAAAAGTTATATTTTATATTTAGATGGTTAAAAAGCTCTGAAATGTCATGAACACACAATTTCTGGAAAAAAAAAGCACATTTTTCAGATTTCTGAAATTCTGTTTGTAGTTTTCCACAAGCTATGGGGGACAAAACAAACATGACATGGAAGAAAGTGTTTATTTAGGTCAGGGATGTCCAAAGTGTGGCACGTGGGCCACTTGTGGCCCTATGAATGATTCAACAATGTAGCAAATTTACAATTAGTCATTTTTACACACAAATCAAATCTTCTTAAAAATATTTATTCATTTAAGTGCAAGACAAGGTATTTTTTTTATTTAACATTCTTTAAAAAAAAAAACAGAGGACAATAAATCCCAAAAAAGTTTTAAAATACATGCACCTGTCATTTAAAACATCAACTGTGCGAAACCCAGACAGTGTTTTACAGATTGATTTTCTACAAAAATGTGACAAATTAGCTTGATTATAATATTGTCTATTTAGTATATTATAGAAGACACAAAGCAACAAAAGTCTGAAGAGATAAATGTGGCCCTTGAGTGCTCTAAATTTGACACTGTTGGCACTAGTGGCAAAAGTTTAAATGCTACATGTGACGGAAAACTAGAACTGTAGCTAAAATGTTTAAGATTAAAGCAGGGGCGTCCAAACTTTATTAGGGCCAAAAGTGTCAAATTTAGAGCACTCAAGGGCCACATTTATTTCTTAAAGCCAAACAAAATCATCCAGCGGGCCACAAATGGCCCATGCGCCACACTGTGGACATCCCTGGATTAAAGAATGTACAACAATGTCCCAGTCAAAGTCTAGACCTAAATCCAAATGGTGAATCTGTGTGAAGATTTGAAAATTGGTATTCAGAGATGCTTTCCATTCAATCTGACAGAGCTTGAAAATATCATGTTTTTACATTTTTTATCTTTAAAAAAAGTAAAGAAAACAAGGTATGTTTTCCAGATGGCTTTAATTCACCACTCAAAACATTTGTGTTGGTTTATCACACAAAATCCCAAATAAAATACAGTTAATCCACAATGAATCATAACCTTGGCAGATTTAGATTTAAAAGTATTTTCATTCAACCAAGAAGGTTCTGACATGCTTCCCCCAAAACATAAGGAAACAACGTAAAGATTTGTGTAATGTTTAGGAAACAAACGTTTTCCTTTACATTTACAGTAAGATTCCATGTCAAGAACTGTTTACATCCTTCTTAATAAGCCAACTGAGAAGCATTTTTGGCATTACAGCATCAGATGCTGCTTTTATTTGCGTGTTTCCACTGGTTTTCTTGATGACTCACTTTCAGCTTCAAGCCTTTAAGGTCGGAAGGATCCTTTGCAATCACGCTAATCTTTAGCTTAGATTCAGCAAAGGTTCAAGTCCAGACTCTGCTGGGCCACCCAAAAGCACTGACGCTGCTTCCAGTCAGACAAAAACATTTTTGTAAACTTAAAAGATTACTTTAAACCTAAATCTTCCATTGGTAAAACGTAATTGTTGGCTTGAACACTTTGGCAAGTAAATCCCATTTAAACTGAATGACAAAGATGTTCAAAACGTGTGAAGAATCAGAAAACAATTACGATGCAGAATAAATGTTTTATCAAAGTGAAAAATGTGTCTCTAAAGCTGCAGCTTATAACGTTTTTTATATATTTGTTGATAATCTGTGATATAAAATTGAGCTTCTCTGCTTTCTCCCAGTGCTAACAAGAAACAACCAATCAGAGCCAGGAGGCGAGCCTTAGCGCTGTCCATCATTCTCTGTTGATCTATTCTATGACAGCTAGCTGAGGCTTTTGTGAATGCTAAGCTAGTTAGCATGCCCATTGATGGTGGAAGATAAATAGTTTTCCTGTGATACGCTGTTTCCGTTTCTCCTCTATTAGTACATTGAAGTGTGAGTACATGAGGTGATTGATAGCACTAAAACCCTCCTCCTGGCTCTGATTGGTTGGTTTTGGTCTGGCACATTGCATTTCTTCGGATGACAATAGCAGTTCAAGGAGGAAGTTGAGAAGGCTGATCTTTTCACAGATTATCTTTCTCATAACAAACAATAACAACATGGTGACAGTTTTAATATTTTGTTTATATTTCAGCTTTAAAAAAGAATCAGTTTTGCTCTTTGCTTATGAGAGTTAGTTTGTAACCATTTTGTCTATGTAGTATTATTTATCTGTTGGCTCTTTAGATCAGTATTGAACAGGTACATGAATATTATAACATGGTATTAATTATAAGTAATAAAGATAATAAGTGTTACTCCTTCCTACTCTTTTTTAAGCAGAAAAGTAGAGGTAAGAATTTTTGTTCTTGGTTATATTTGCACGTGTTTTATCTGTCCTACTGATTGCTTGTTGTCTTTACATCATAAAAACACAAAAATCAGCAACTGAAACTTTACATTTTGCTAAGTGACGTCGTTACTCATCACAATGTTGATTGTTTCATTTATAATGTTTCAAAAGCGACTAAAGATTTAAAGGAACTCAGTGTTTCGGCTGCTTTACAATTTTCTGAAAGTTGGTTCCAGATTTATGGTGCATAGAAGCTGAATGCTTACTCTTTAATTTAGTAGATTTAGCAGTTAAGGACACAAATAACATCAGCTTCATAGTCACTCAGCTTTTGTTTTAAAATGTGTAACTTTTAAAGACTGAGATTTGCACACTGTTTTATAGAAAAAGTGGAGTTAGACAGGCAAAGAAATCCATGTTTGCGTCCAATGTTTAACTCAAAAATGCTAATTACACTGAAAACTCTGCAAATCTTACTAAGACTTTTTGGTCTAGTTTCTAGTTCAAATATCCTAGTTCACTTGAAATAAGATAAAACCAACTTAAAAGTGACTTTTCAGCAAGATATAGGAGCCTATTTATAGTTAATAATTCCTTATTAATGATGAAAATGTTCTTGTTGCATTGGCAGATTATTTCACTTGGCAACAATGTCATGTTTTAATTGAAATAATCTGCCAAAGGAGTTAGTATTTTTTTCATCAATATTAAGAAATTATTGACTTAAAACCAGCTCTTATTTTTTGTTGAAAACATTACTTGTAAGTTGGTTTTGTCTTATTTCAAATGAACTAATATATTTGCACTAGAGACCAAAACCTGGTAAGAGTTTGAGTTTTTGCAGTGAGCACAATGGAAACAAAATACCGTCCCGTTATTGCTCACTTAGATTAAGAGTTTAAATTCTCATTAAAAGCTGCCTGTGGAGGGCAACAAAGTCCGCACGGCCTCATATTTAAACATGTACCTTCCTGCTTTTCTTTTCATAAAGTAAAGAAAAAAATAGTGAGGAAGCTCTGAGGAAGGAGATTTTGAAAGGTCTTTCACAGACGAATGCAGGATGTTTCATTGGGAAAGACGAATGGAATGTAATCTTGCATGTATGGATCTGTGAATAAGCATCAGGTCACTTCCTTTAAGATCAGAGACAAAGTTGCTCAGCGAATTCAAAAAGGATCAGGAATGAGCAAGAAACAACACAAATATTTTCCCCCAGCATGCATGAAGCAGAAATCATGAGGAAATTTCTCCCCACCTTTGAAGCGTCGTCAAGGGGGAACTATTTATACAGCCATGGCTTGTTGCCTTGGACGTGCACGCCTTGTGCTGCTGCGTAGATCCCCACTGTACACAGGCATATAAACACGACCTGAGCTCACAACACAAGGCTCCTTATCGACAGGAACCCAAAGTTCCTCCGGTGGAAATGTCTTTGTTCCCCCTCGGCCGCCACACAATGAGCGCGACTCTCTGGAGTCTGCCGAAGGCGCTGCAAGCGAAGGCCCTCGCTCATTCCACGCATAGCACAGCAAATGCACTGACCTTGGCTATTAAAATTGCTCTCCATTGAAACATGCTTGCGTACAGTCACTTTGGCACAGGAGAACAGACGCTTGTTCGCAGCAAAACATGTTTAGTTAAAACTGCAGTGAAGAAAACAAATGGAAACAATGTGTGTTTATCTGTTATTAACAAGGATCTCTTTTACTTTTTTTACTGCTGGTAATTTAACAATGTCAGTCAACAGGAAGGTCAACAATGAAGGGAATAACCATCATAAAGAGCTTAGGAATAGGGACAGAAATACAACTGTGCAGAGAAGTTAGCACATAATTATCATTTGCATCATACTGTTCAGTGGTTCCCAGCAAACTATAATCATGATGGTTTTGACTAGGGTGACTATATTTTACTTTGGAAAAACCAGGACAACTTGGAAGGGTGGGTGTTGGGTAAAGCAGAACACCATGTGGGGGGAGAACCAGAACACCTTGGGGGGAGGAGGGGGCTCTAAAAACGGGGAAACTCCATTACATTTGCGCTTTGGCAAGTTGTTGGTGTACTGACAGCCACGCTATCTATCTTCTGATTAAGAACATGGCTGCCCGCACTGACGCGGCTCAGGGATTACGTCACACGCAGCGCCGTGCGCAGTGCCCTAGTGCCTGTAAATTTAATGGTCCAATGAAGGAAATTTAAAAAAACAGGACATTTCCTCACTTTCTAAAAAAAAAACCCGGGACGCCCGGGACAGGACGTGAAATACGGACATGTCCCGGGAAATACGGACGTTTGGTCACCCTATATTGACCCTTTGCAACTACGTCACTTAATCATTCCAGGCGCCATGATGGACGTCGGAAGTGAGCGATGGGATTATTGAACAGAGCGATTGAAAATGTTTTCCAAAGTTGTTTTTGCCAGTTTATTCATGGCTTCTACTTGTTAGCATCGAGCTAATTTGTCTGTGAAAATAACACACCTGGTTGGGGCTCACAGACGGCGGGATTTACCAAAGTTGGAAAAAGCTAGCTTAGAAACCGACTCATATCTCCTCCCTCCTGACGTGCTGATCTAATCACGTGGTTTGCTTGAATTCACACCACATTATTTATGTCACTATGTCATAAACAGCGTTTCCCCTAAAAACCGGAGCAGCCTTAAAAACGTACAAAAGACAAGATGCTAACCATTTCTTTCGAACATGCTAGGCTACATGACAGTGCGGCACTGTCTCCATGGTTACCAATGACTAGACTACATTCTCCATAACGCGATATTCGACATCTTTCTAACCATACTTACTTTTAAAGTAAATGAACGTTGATCTTTTTACCTTGTAAAAAGTCTTCGCTGCAAATCCGTGGTTACACCGAGGACTGACAGTCATGATAGACGGTTGTTATCCACCGCCGTTGTATCTTTCCTCATTAAAAGTTATAAAATAAAATGACACGTTTGGTTTCTATCCTTGTTTGTTTATGCAGCAGACAGTGCAGCACCCTGTGACCAGTTTAAAGCAAACTTAACTAAATAGATGCGATATCAGGAAACCAGATGTCTTCTTCTTCTTCTTCTTCTTCTTTTCCTTTTTTATGGCGGTTGGCAAGCAACTTTTAGATGTGCATTACCGCCATCTATTGGAATGGAGTGTGGATCGGGACGCTAACTATATACACCCCCCTCAAAACAAAACAAAACAAACAAAACAATAAAATAAATAAATAAATAAATAAATAAATAAAAATATATAATAATAATAATAATAATAATAATAATAATAATAATAATAATAATAAAATAACAACACTTAAATCTTTTCTATCAATTTTGTTTTCTTAAGGTAATTAATTAAATAACTTATATCTTTAGAATTAGAAATGTAATTTACTGTAATTTATTTTCTTGTAACCGGCTAACTAATTTCCTTCTCTCAACAGAATATTTGGTACAGAACAACAAAACATGTTTTACTGTCTCTTCTTGACCACAAAAATCACAACTTCCAGTTCGATGTTTTCCTATTTTAAATAAATTACTGTTTAACCTTGTATGTCCAAAATGCAACCTAGATATAACTGTTTCCTCTTTTCTATTTCGTCCCGTTCTCCTCATTGCACCAACTTTTCTTTGAATACTGTACATCCATCTACCAGTTCTATCTTCCTCCCACTGTCTCTGCCATCTTTCCTTAACCTTTTGTTTAATAATAGATTTGATTTCTTCTCTACTAAATGGAACTAATATATCAATATCACTATATGTTGAAGCTTGTTTTGCATATTTATCAGCCAACTCATTCCCTCTTATTCCTATATGTGATGGTATCCATGTAAATATAACTAATAACCCCATTGCTTGAATTCTATATGTCATTAACTGAATTTCTAATAAAAGATCCGGTCTACTATTAGCATGATTATTTTTTAATGAATATAAAGAAGAACTTGAATCAGAGCATACTATGCTTCTTAATGGACGGACTTCCTCAATCTATCCTAAAGCTAAAATAATTCCCATCATCTCTCCAGTATAAACTGATACTCCATCAGTAATTCTTTTACATTTTTTAACTTTGAATTCTGGAACAATGAAAGATACCCCATTATTGCTATTTGAGTTTTTAGACGCATCTGTAAAAACTTGGACATATCCATAGTACTTACTGTCTAAATATGATTGAACCAAATATGGATCTGAAATGTTTTCTCCTTTCCTTTTCTCCAACAAAGTTAAATCAACAACATTATTATGAAATAGAGACGGATAAACTGGTGAAAGAGGAACTGTTTGACTAATGTTTATATCAGATAAACCAAAATCTTTTATAACATTTTCTATCTCCCATCCAAAAGAATTTAATTTCTTCTTTTCTTTTTCCCAACTAGATTTTAAAATGTCTTGACATGGATGATTTCCATCATGGCCCTTTAAATTACACCAATAATTGGACTTTAACTGTAATCTTCTTAAATTAAGTGGCATCTCTCCCATTTCTATTAGCAAAGCTGACGTTGGAGTTGTTCTAACTGCTCCTGTACATAACCTCAAGGCTTGATACTGAATACTATCTCATTTTTTTAATAGTGTTTCTGATGCTGACCCAAATACAATACTTCCATAATCAAATACAGACCTTATTAACCCAGTATATATTGATTTCAATGCCTTCCTCTCAGCACCCCATTCACTTCCCACCAAACACCTCATTACATTTAAAACTCTCTTACATTTATTCACTACTTTTTGAACATGATTTTTCCAAGTAAGTTTTTCATCCAACCATAAACCCAAAAACTTAAATTCCCTTACGCTTTCTAATTCATGATTATATAGTTGCAGTTTTAAATTTTCAGATGCTTTCTTCCTTGTAAAAAATAAAGTCTTTGTTTTGTCTATAGAAATTTTAAATCCCCATTTAAATGACCAGTCTTCTATAATACTAATTGCTTCTTGTATCTTTTTAACAATAAACTTTAAATTTTTTCCCCTCTTCCATATTGCTCCATCATCAGCAAATAAAGAAAACCCCATTCCACTTTCCAAATTTTCAAACATATCATTAATCATAATAGAAAAAAACAAAGGACTCACTATACTTCCCTGAGGTGTACCATTCTCAACAAAAACCTTTTCTGACAATTGTTGTCCTATTCTTACTTGTATTGATCTATCTTGTAAAAAATCTTTTATCCAATAAAACATTGATCCATTAATTCCCATTTTTTTCAATTTAATTAAAAATCCATCTTTCCACATCATATCATAAGCTTTCTCTATATCAAAGAAAACAGCCACTACACTCTCCTTGTTAACTTGCCCTTTTCTGATTTCATGTTCTAAACATAATAAAGGATCCATAGTGAACCAGATGTCTGTTTTTATCCTAGCTTTTAAGGAGTGCTTTGGTTGTTTTGACGTCCATCATGGCGGAGCAGGCGGAGTTCTGGAGAGCGTGACGTCACGTGCAAAGGGTCAGTACTGCGAAAATACAAACTCTTACCAACAATGTTTGTCTGGTTTTTAGTGTAAATATCTTAGTACACTTTAATAATACAAACTAATCTTTGAAGTAACTTTTCAGCAAGATATATTAGCTTGCTGCTTAAAGTCAATAATTGCAATATTGACTTAAAATATACCAGTTTATAGAATGTTACTTCACTTATAACATGGGGAAGATGTGTTATTGTAAGTGAAATAATGTGCCAGTGGAACTAGTACTTTTTAAAATCAAAATTCATGAATTAATTTCTTTAAAAAAGCTATTCCTTGCTGAAAAGTTAATTGCAAGTTAGTTTTGTCTTATTTCAAGAGCACTAAGATATTTGCAGCAAAAACTAGATTTGGTGTTTTTTCAGAGTATTGCAAACAGATCTTGTATGACTGAACATTTACACTTTTACCACCCTGAGCGGTTTTCAAGATGCTCCATCTTTATGACAGATTGAGCCTCTCAGACCCAGAGGGAAGTAAAACCTCCTTCGTGCTGCAGAGTATCAGCAAAGGGTGGAGACAAACACGCTCACACAGTGAATCTCCCTAATGACTCGCCTCACGGCAGCAGTCAGTCGGAGCGGCACAGAGGGTGAAATCCTGTTACAGCTGGCTTTTCATGATGCCTTTAACCGTATTACCCACACCCCTCTCAAGTCTAGATCCAATTTCCCATCAAATGAGATGGCCCACACAGTGACGCTGTAACACGGCTGGCCGCCTCTAACGTTGTAAAAAGAAAACAAAGTATGTTTTTCTCCTCGGTGCATCTCCAGTGGCTGGGCTCTCTGGGTAGATTGGAGCAGGAACTCAGTCAGACAGACCTGGGTCTCAAGGAAAGGCAGGGAGAGAGTGGATATATCCCTTGACTCCTGTTTGTTTTGTTTTCAATATCATAACTAACTATGGGATCAAATGTCCTGTTCAGTTAGCTCCGAAATTGTACTACAGTATTTGATTCATATTATCTATGACAGCTAGTAATTAGCTAGATAAATTATCATCCAGATATTAAGTTGAAGATTGATGTTTATTCTCATTGAGCAACACACAGTAAGACAGGGATGTACAAAGTGTGGATGATTTTGTTTGGCCCCTCTCTCCACAATTCAACACTGTAGTGAATTTATGATTAATTAATCATTTTTACAGTCAAATTAAATCTTCTTAAGTAGGTATAACACATCGTGTTTAGTTTTTTTTAAATTTTTTTATCTAACATTGTTTAAAGAAGAAAAAAAAACAGCGGACAATAAATCCCAAATAAGTTTTAAAGTATATGTGTAACAGGGTTTTATTTTAATAATATCATAGATGTGAAGTTTGTCCAAATGTGTTTATTTATTTCTTGGCTTTATTTAGTTTTGTCAACAAGTTATTTCTCCAGATATTTGTTGGTGTTTTAAGTTCCCTTATGCTGCGCTTGACAGTTGGTGGTCACCATAGCAACCAGTAACCGCCAGCTCCGCCCCCTTTTTCCTGTTGTAACGGTGGTAGGATCAGCTCTGTGTTCTCTTTACAAATATTATAGATAAGTATTTTAACATATCCCTTTAACTAATTTCAGCTTATACAGTGTTTCATAAATAATTTTGCCATATTTTGTACACTTTTGTAACTGTTATTATTATTAATGTTGTGCATTTTAGCTGTGTTTAATTTTACAAATGTTAACTGTTGCCAACTGCTCAATCAGAGCCAATGCTCTGTATGTTTAGCATTATTTCTTTAAAAAAGGTACATGTCATAGAATCAGCCTAATAATAATAATAAGATGTAAATCTGCTGACTAATTATTAAATTAAAGGGATAATACGTTTTTTTAAAAAAGGTTTGACACTAAGTATCTACAGGTTTTCCGTTTTGAGAAAAAACTACACTGCGAAAACAGAAATTGTTACCAAGTATTTTTGATCTGGTTTCTAGTGCAAATATCTTATTCCACTTGAAATAAGACAAAACTAACTTACAAATAATTTTCAGCAAAAACAGGAGCTCATTTTTTGAGTCAATATGTCTTTAATATTGATAAAACATTCTACTTACATTGGCACATTTTTTAACTTATAACATGAGAAAATGTCTTGTTTTAAGTGAAATAATGTGCCAATGGAGCAAGTGTTTTTTTAACCAACAATCAAGAAACATTGACTTAAAAGAAGCTCCAATATCTTGATGAAAACTTACTTGTAGGTTTGTTTTGTCCCATTTCATGTGTATTAAGATATTTGCACTAGAAACAACACACAAAAAAAATTGGTAATATTTTGTGTTTTTGCATTCTAGTTTTCCTCAAAATGGAAAACTTTAGGTAATTACTGTCAAACTGTTTTCAGATATTTTCAAAAGAAACAACACAAAAATACTTGGTAAGATTTTGTGATTTTGCCATGTAAAAATATAGATATTTAAAACGAGAAAGGACAAATATTAATCTATTGTTGAAATAATTAATCTTCTCCCACCCTCACCATCAATTAATGAAAAATAGGACAGAGGCTGTTTTAGCTGCAGCCACATGTTCTTCTGCAAGATAAAGCATCCGCCTTGTTAAGTCATCTGCCACACTGGGCATCCATCCAGGCAGCACATCCATCCACTTGCTATTCCCAGCTGTGCCCTCGTTCGCTCCCTGCCAGCTTCCGAGTCCTTGCATGACCTAAAAAGAATTCATTTAACTGATTTCTTACTGGCCTTCTTGTACTTCCACTATCAGTGCACCTCCACATTTTATTCATTAAAATTTTTCTTTGCAATAGTGCATCTGAAACTTTAAGTTAAACCAGATTGATGGCTGACTTTGCAGCTTTTCTAGATCAAGGTTTGAAAGTACAGTTGCATCATTAAACGTATAAACCCCTTACAGCGTGACGTCGTCCCCATCTCCCTGCTGGAGGGCAAAAAGAGGGAAGTAGTTCAATTATGCTAGCTTGAGTTTGACAACATAACATGTAGATTTGCTTTAAATGTTTTGGTTCATTTAAAAAATAAAACCTACACACTAACTCTGACAAATCCTCAGTAGAGCAGGTGTTTAAATTAGCTAATCAACCGCTGCTGTGTTAGCTTAGCTAATAGCAACGGTAGCTAAACTACTACAGCGATCACTTATTAATATTCACAAAATAAACATCAAGCCTGAAAACATAAAACTGTAACGGACTGAATGTTCTGTTTTTTGTGTGGGAAATGTTTGAGTCTTTTCTTGGCGTTGAATCCTGAAACATATAATAGCGTCAATGTCAGTTGCTATGACAACGAGTCTGCGTGTTGTGGCCAACACAGACAAAATGGTTTTGAGTTTAGAGGTTTTTCTATGTTATTTTTCCCTTTGCTGTGGTGCACTGCACTAAATTAATAATACCTACATATCAATTAGTTATGGAAATGGTTCTAATAGCTATAATGGACGGCATGTAAAAGGATACATTTTTTGCCCTCCAACGTTGAGCGCATGATTGAAATTTCAATTTACATACAGTGGGTCCATATATTAGAGGTGAGTGGTAACTGATAATGTTTTCATTGATGGAACATAACTGATTGATCCAAGATGAAGCTGACCTCTAATCAGGGACTCAAAGTCAAAAATCTCAAGTGTGGAATTGACAGGTTTGATTAACTAGTTTCTGATTAATTGATTTTCTGTTGTCCTCTGGAGAGCCTTTGGTTTACCGCTTTCCATTAACTCAGGAAGGACACAGAAATAAAATCAGCTTCACCGTCACTCAGCTGTTGTTTTAAAACGTGTAATGTTTAAAGATTAAGATTTGCACACTGTTTTATGAGGAAAAGTACAGTTAGATAGGCAAAAATCAATGTTTGTGTCCAATGTTCAACTCAAAAATGCAAATTACATTGCAAAAACTGAAAATCTTACAAGTGTTTCTGCTTTAGTTTCTAGTGCAAATATCTTAGTGCACTTGAAATAAGACAGAACTAACTTACAAGTAACTTTCCAGCAAAATATGAGCTTGTTTTAAGTCAATAATTCCTTAATATTGATGAAAAAGTACTATTTAGATTGGCAGATTATTTTACTTATAACAAGACATTTTTGCCATGTTATAAGTGAAATAATCTGCCAGTGGAACAATAACTTTTTCATCATTAATAAGAAATTATTAACTATAAATAACCACCTGTAGCTTGCTGTAAAGTAACTTTTAAGTTATGTTTCTCCTGTTTCAAGTGTAGAAGTCAAGACCAAAAATGCTTGGTGAGATTTTGTGTTTTTACAGTGTAAATGTAGAACTTAAGAATTAGAAATCACAAACAAACTTGAACACTATTGGAAAAGATATTTTGACAAATATTTCACAGGATGGAAGTTTTATCTCAATTTCTTTTGTATTTTATTTTTGTTGACTTGAATCCAAGATTCTCTAACATGACCTTTAATCTACTGATTTTGCTAAAACAAATATAAAACAAAAACTGCCCATGTAGATACATTAAGTCAATTCTGCATTGACGTAATAATGTATTTTTACACTTTTAGAAAAGGTCTATAATTCCTGCACAGCAAAAAGAACCAGTTATTAAAGCTTGATGGTGCATGGGTCCATGGGTGCAAGGGTAAATACAACCATTCATCAAGTTTAGGGTTAATTATGTTTTTATCTCTCTTTCTTTGCTTGCTACGTTACGCAAGTATTTTTTGCAGGTGATTTTAATCTCTGTTGGATCTTGTTTTGGAGCATAAAAGGGAAAAGGAATGGTTGGACACAAAGTCCCCAATTAAGTCTATTGAGGAGAAGCTGGTTGCTTTTTGCACATAAAATTTTACTTTCCTGTCTTGACAGTTTTTACGCCTCCCTTAAGCAGTTTTTGATGATCCCATAATAATCTGACATGCCTCATACCATATACACCATAAATTGGTGCACAAGAAGAAGAGAAAACGTTGTGAGATAACATGGAAATACATGAGTATTCACCAAGCTGCTACATGCTTCAGCTGGGATGGGTTTTTGCTAATAATTATGGACTTTTTATGACTTTGGTGGAGAAGGGTGCTTCTGTAAAACCCCTTTCTTCCCCCTAACTAAGAGGCAGATCAGGGCAATTATGGCGATGCTTTACATGCTTTTTCCTTTTCTTCAGAACATTACATCTGCAGCACTGTCTACGGCTCATCAATACTTACCGTAGCTCAAGGCAACATATTTCTAAGACGTGCCCAAACCGAGCCAGGCAGGAATGTGTGATATTTCAAAGTCATGCATTCATTATTTCTTTATTCACGCTAAACCGAGTGAGCCACGGATGAGTCATACAGGAGTGCCAACATAAAAAGATAAGCTAATAGACGTAGGTGTGCATAAGACTGCTCACCTTTCCAACAACGAGGGATTTTTTTTCCATTGCAAAATCAAAACCTAAATGTTTCCTAACCAACTGCACTTTCTGTCAGAAGTTTACTTCCAGTCATAGCAGAGCAAGAATGAGTTTTTTTCTTGCACAATGCACTGATAGCATTAGATATAATTGAAAAATAAAAGCTTGGTTCACAGATTTCGCTTTTTGTGTAAGTTTGTAATTAAAACAGGGTCAAAATCATTCCTACAGGTCGAAGTGTATCTTTTTTTGTGTGCCTTGAAAAAGTGCTTCCCCCACCACTTACATATTTATTGCTTTTATTTTTTTCATGCCTAAATGTTTTAAATCAAACTAATTTTAATAAAAGCCAAAGATAACCGTAACAAAAAACCAGTCAAAATTAGATTGCAAGTGTGGGCAGCTGTGTTATTCTCTATTTGGAAATTGTGTCCAAGATTCAACTGGTTAAATGTTGATTTTGGAGTTAAGCAGAAAAATGTAAAGTCTTAACATGGTGATACCACCGCTGTGCAGTTGCCCAGGCAACAAAATTGAGCCTTAAATTCTGTTGAATCAGAAACTAACTTCAGCAGTGTGCATCATTAGAGGTCAAATCAGGGAGTTTTATCTTTTACTTGCTACTCCAATTCGTTTGCCAAGAAAGTCCGGTTCGTTTGGGAATGTGAATCTGCAATCGAACACTGATGCGGACAATAAATGTGAACTGTGGTACACCTAAAAACCTAGGTCCCGGTTCAGGTGAAGTGAACTTACATGTGAACGCCAAGGAAACCGGAGACTATTCCAAAAGCAGAAAGTGGGCTATAGCACAGGGGATTCTGGGTAAACAACCAAAACATACATGTGAGTCTAATGCTATAAAGAGAAATGGCTTGTGGTATTTTACCAAAGACAAAAGAGAAATATGACAACGGTTAAAATCTGATGCTACTCAATTTCTGCTTACATATTGTGAATAAGGAAGTTGCACTCATGTCTTCTTCTGTGGTTTTCATGTCGTTTCCTTTAGTGGTTCTAGGTGCAGCGCCACCACAGGTGAGAGGGTGAAGTGGCTTTTCAAAGGGTTTGGATTGTTTGATACAGCGGAGATGAAAATGTGACAAATGTTGCGAGTTTGGTCCCAAATCAAACCGAGTCTACCGAACTATCAGGTGTGGAAACATCCTAAAGCACAAATAGTGCAGTGAATCGGCTGACTTAAAGCCTCTTTTATGTTCTCAGTCTACATTAAAAAATGCTAACATTTTATCAGGAACTTTGATTTAATCAAATTTAGTTGATTAAAATATAACCACATTTTTTTAAAGAACACTTTTCAAAATCCAGGTTGAACCATCCACCAAAACCTCGTTTTAAAGAAAAAACAAGAATCTGACGAAGTCAACTGAACCATGGCCTCAAATTCACCAAAGTCAATAAACAAATAAACTACAGGAGAGTTGAAACCTGTTGTTACCTTGAAACAGGAAGTACGGTGAATTCAATTTTAGAGAAAAAAAGGAAAACTAGTTTTATATTTAATCACAAATTCAAGTCAAGTACAAATACTGAAACCCGGATGTACACAAGACAAACAGCAACTTGCACACATTCATACCATACATTCTCCAAACTACCTAATATGGATGTTTGTGGATTGTGGTGGAGGAACTAGATTCCCCGAAGAAAACAAACATGCAAAGGCAGAACATGCAAACTCAATGCAAAAACATCCAAGTTGAGGTTGAAACCCAGGACATTCTTGACAAGATGTAACTATGCAAACAACAGCACCAAAGTGCTCTTATCACAATTAATTTTGACTTTAGGCAAAGACAATGATTGCTAGGAAGATTGACTTTAAAATAATTAACTTATATTACAAAAAAATCTGTGTCAAGTTACTCAGTTAAGTTGACAGAACACATTTAAAGTCCCACAAGCAAAATATCTCCATCTGTCAAAGATTATTCCACATGTGATGGATGGATTTATGAAAATAGTGCCCTCAGCTAGAATCTAATATTATTAAAAGAGATAGAGCAGCATATAACCAAACGTATGCGCACGCGGTGTCAAATAACATCTTGCAATTCAAATAAATAGATAATGATGGATTTTAAAAGATAACATCAGGTAGGTTGTTGTTTTCCAGAAAGTGCTAGAGGTCTTGAGCAACAAATTGTCATGAAACGGTGCGGTGAAGGGTGGTGAGGCAGACGCAGCGGACCCAGGTAAGATGAATAATGAAATTTAATGAAGAAAAAGCACAGTCCAAACAACTGGCAGCACGCACATGGACACATTGACAACGAATTGACGAAACATTGACATCGACAAGGACCCGACGAGGAATAAGGAACACAGGTGGAGTTAAATACACGGGAGGGTAATCACAGAACAAGACACACCTGGGAACAATCAAGGGGAGGACAGGACAACGAAGAGACTCAAGGACAAGGAAAACTCTAAATAAACACAGAAAAACACAGATCCTGACACAAATACATCATAATTGAAGTCAACACTTATGATGAAAAAGCAATTTTTGTGCATTTCTCTCATTAATGGTATACATGTATATTGTAATGAGTCACAATGGGGAAACTTTAACTCCTTCAGAATGAATTTTTATCTACAGAGAAAAAAATACATTAAAAAATCCAACTAATATTTATTCCACTTTAGCCTTGAAATAAAACCAAAAGAAATTTTTTTTACAAGCAGTTCAAGAAAGTCTGAGAGATTACAGTCATAAAAAACATGAAAATAAAAAATAAAACCAAAGCTAGTTTTTTTCTTTGCATGGTAACACTAAATAATTAAGCATTGGCTAATATATCAAATATATATTCTACAATTTAATGATGGAAAATACTGTCAAAATTTTAAATACTATACACTACTACTATACTATACACTATTATGAACTGAAATAAATATTTTTGATAGGAAATAAATCCTTACTCCTCCCATTCTCTATTTTCAGAGCAATGTTTGTCTTTTCTGATGTCATTGTTCAGTAATAAACTAGTCAGTACCAAGAATCGTTCAAGTGACAAAATCCCTGTTTTCTATTGGTCTAAACCCAGAATCACATCATATCCTTTCCACTGGACGTTGGGTCTGAAGGGGTTAAACTGCAGCTGCGCCAGTTACTCCACAGGTTGTTGCTAAGGTAACCGAGAGTTACTCAACAAGTAGTTGCTAGGTAACCAAAGAGTGAGAGAGTTAGTTAGTTAATGCCACCAGCCTTTCTTCTACCTAAATCCATTAAACCGGAGAAATTGTTCAGTGAGTTTCAATTGTATTATCTATTGATATTGATCATGTTTCTATCATGATATTGTTATTGATGTATTATACACAACGATGGAAGCTTAAATGCAAGTTGAATCCCAGTTTAGAGAATTGAATCCCTTTTTGTCGACTGCTACGTCAAACTGATATTATCGTATCTAGGCTGTTTGGTACCATTGGAGTCACATACCTCAAGTAAAACCTGCAGTGCAGCCAGAAACAGATACTAATCTAAAAATGTCCTCTCTGCCCTGTTACTACTGTTCCTTTGCTTTTCATTTGATTTCACTGTGCTTACTGTAGCTTGGTTCAGAAAGGCTCGTGTGGGTACTCCACACTCCCAAACATGACAGGGAAAGGTGCAAATTGACCTTGCACTTCCCCATTCTGCATATTGACTTTCACTGCACGCTCTTACTTGAGCATGTACAAACAGACATGCATGGAATATGTGGAGGCAAATCTCCAGGGGGATGGAAAAATACATGATGAAGTCTTAGCAAAGCGCACTCTTTCCATTGGTAGGTTCACACAAAAATAGGTGTGGGGTGAGCGTTATGTACGTTATCCTTAGGTAACACGAAGTCATGATTTCACTTCTATCAACCAGCTGTCTAGGAACAAATTCTTAACAGAAATATTTTGCTAGAAGAGCGGCACATGACCTGGCATCGTGCCATCACATGAAGATGTGTGCCAGTGTGTGTCTACACTGAGTGCAAACAGCTTCTGGCTGTAGATGCAAATTCACAGATTGTTTATCCTCCTTTGACCTTTTGACCCTCCAAATCCCTGAGTGGCTTCTGTGGATGTCACGGCCTTTCTACATGAGGTCATGCATGTGAAGGGGGAAAGCAGTTCTCCAGGACAACGACATATTTTTGAGGTTTATTTTAAATCATATCGACTTAATCTATTGTTTTGTATATTTAACCTTAAAATAACATAAAATGAAACGTGCACATTTGTCTTTTGATCTTTAGTTATGTTTATGACTTTTAGAAATACGTTTAGCTGACAAAAAATGGACATCGCAGCTTACAGAAATAAAGTCATGGAGTTCCACAAGGTTGCGTATGAAAAACTAGGCTTTTTCCATTATTCATATGGAGAAATGTTCTCTGTCACCACAACCATAAATCTGCTTTATGGTTTTCCTTTCTGCCGCCAGCCTGCGGCTCCAACCTCAGCATCCTTCTACCGATATAATCATTGTTTCTCCTCTGAACATGTCCAAACCGTCTCAGTCTGTCCTCTGTGTCTTTATCTCCAAATCATCAGCTGTCCATCTGATGTACTGATCCTATCCATGCTTGCTCACCTTTTTTCCACATTCAACATATTTTTACTCAATAAATTACTCAAGTAAATGTAGAAAATGTTTTTTGTAAAAAGGCGACTCAAGTACTGAGCAACTGATCGAAAATCATTTAATATTTAAAAATGACATCATCAGATGGACCAAAATATAAAGTTATGGGGAAATGTTGGTATTTCCATATAATAATTAATATAAAAAACATAATTACAAAATAAAAGAAAGACACAATTTTGCAAATCAATTTCTTTCAATATGAAACAAAACTGTAGACGTCTGCTGAATTGTTGGTGAAGTTACTAACAGAAAATCCAGAACTTTTACTGAAGGGTGTAAATACTTTATAGTAAAGTTACTCAAATAAAAGTAAAAATACAGAGTAGTAAAAATATTCCTAAAACAGATTTTTTTTCCCCCCAAAAACCTATTAAAGTAAAAATAATTAGTAAATTCAAATCACTCTGGACCGTTGACCATAATTCCTCAACTTCTTTATTCCTGCTCTTTGTTCATTACCGTCCTTCCTTCCTTCCTTCCTCCCTTCCTTCTTTGTTTGTTTGTTCCTTCCTTTCTTAGTTCCTTCCTTCATTCATTCATTAATTCTTTCCTGTTTATTTTTTTTTTTTTTTTTACCCCTCCAGGGGGTCTTTTGTGGCTCTAGTGTCCCTTATATGACAGCAGGCTGACAGGAAATGGGGAAGGAGAGGGGGGAAGACATGCGGCAAATGTCGTCGGGTCCGGGAGTCGAACCCGCGACGGCCGCGTCGAGGACTCAAGGCCTCGAACTAACCCTACGCCACCACGGCACGCCCGTTTCCTGTTTATTTTATTTATTACTTCATTCATTACATCCCTCATTTATTCTTTCCTTCACTCATTCTGTTGTTCCCTCTTTCCTTCCTTCTGTCAAACTCTGAGATGTTTCTCATGAAAAGTAGGAAACATGATTGTGTTCTCTATAGCTGCTCACGTTGTTCTGATGAGATCAAACCAAAACTGCCTGGTTCTCGTTCCACCAACAGACCCAGAAATACCATCATCCACCAGCTCTACCATCCCCTTCTGTCTAGACTTAGACTTAGACTTAGACTTAGACTGACTTTATTGTCATTTTTCATGCACAGGGTGAATACAGAACGAAATTTTGTTGCATACGGCTCAGGACAATGTTTTGAGCTTTCAATGTTGTGAGGTTACTCCAGAATAAAATAAAATACAGTATAAAATATGAATATAAATATAAAATATAAAGTGCAGGACTGACAGTAAATCAAGTGTCCTCTGCGTATCCCTGCAGAAAGTGTGTTTGGGTTACTGCAGTGCCAAGACAGACCTGCAGTGCAAACACGCCGCTCTCCCCATGCAAACACACGCAGTCTGTGCGCTGTGCCTTCAGTCAGTCAGCTGTAGCGCCAGCTGCAGCCTTCTTTCCACCAGCACACTGCAATTTGATGTCCCATTAGGGCAAATGTGGACTTCCAGTAAGTGTGCGTTTGTGTAAAGGGGTGAAGGGCTTAGCCTAAAACCCTGTCACCCAGCTGCCTCCGCTGTCAGATGGTCCCAAAGACCCACACCAACAGATGTACAGAGAGCAGAGCTCACCAAATATCCTCACAGTCCGCCAGCAGCAGCAGTCTGTGTTTAGTTTTTATTTAAGGATCCCCTTTCATTTCTACTGTAGCAGTCCAAACTGCAAACATTACAATGAACCACCTTAACAAACACAAAGTTAAAACACAAAATCAACCGCCTCAGGAATTTTACATTAACATTAAAATGTTAATACAGAGATCTTTACTCACTATATACAGCTTTGGAAAAATTCAAATGATCAGTTTCTCTGATTTTACTCTTTATAGGTGATATGGCAACAGATCCAATATCTGTGTCATTCCTTAGACACTGGAAGTAAAGGACGTGTGCAAACTGTGAATTTTAACAAAAAATTCTTTATCTGTAAAAGGATAGCGAAAAATGCAAATACAAAAATGACGATACATCAGTTTTACAATTCCTCTTTTTTGTTTTCCAAAACATTACACAGCTCAAAAACTGTATTGTTCCGTGTCTTGGTAATCCGTCAATAGTTTTTCTAATACAATATATGGCCTGACAGGAAGCAAGCCTTTCAAAATAAATCTTAATTTCACCATAAAAATGGCCTGAACAAATATCAGTCTTCTTACTAAATATAATAAAATAAAAAACAAACCATCATACAAATAACTTAAATATTTCCTATTTATGGCTCTAACAATAGGTCTATGTGTGAATAAAATGAACTTTGTTCTTTTATTCTATGAATTGCTGACAGCATGTTTCTGAGATTACAAGCAAAAACGTTTGTATTTATTTGCAGAAAATGAGAAATGGTCAAAATAACAAAAAAGATGCAAAGAAAACAGATTCATATTTATTAGGAAACAACAATATTAATGTTTTAACTCAGGAAGAGCTCAGAGATCAATATTTGGTGGAAAAACCAGGAGGTTTTCAATGAGGTTCAGTGCAGTGGGCTCTTTTCCTGATGAAATAAAGGTTATTAAAACAAACTAAATTAAAAAGCAAAATTAAGAAAAACAATAACAATCTTCACTTTCGGTATAAATTCATTCATTCCATCAATCAGTATAATTTCTTTGTCTGTTTTTTAAATGTTATATGATTAAATTTTAGTGTAATCACAGAAGGCAACTGGTTTTTTTTTAAGAGTATAGAGAAACAAACAATAGAGGCTCATTTATTATTAAAACATTTCTATTTTAGGTGGTAAAAACTGTCAGAAAGTCCAGATTTTAAGTAAATATGAAAAGACCACCTCTAGTAGGAGAAATAAACAGGCCAGCAGGAGTTTAGATTAATTTTCCCTCCCGTCTGCTTTTATCCATTTCGAGACAAGCGTAGTAACGTAGTACTACGTGTTTACAAGCGTACTAAGCAGAAATGTCCTTGGCTGCAACGTGGAGCCACTTTTGGAATCTGGTGTCAGTTTACCAATGGAGTCTGGACTCACTGGGGGTTATTGATGTTGACAGGCACAAAGACAGCTTGGCAACACGCCTCCACTGCCTTTTAACCAAGCAACGGCACTGCAGACACAGCTCTATAATCCACAATCAGAATTGAAACGGGATTGTCAACAAACAGCAATGGATTCTACTCAGGTCAGCAGCTTAGGACAGCATTTTCCTAATCAGAGTATTGGTTTTTTTTATGCGTAAATTATCTTTTTAAACTGTTTGACTTGAAAAACTTAGCATATTTTTAAGGAAAATAATGTTTTATATTTGTTTTGGAAATGGGTTTTACTGCTAACTGAATTCAAAGCAGGATCAGACTACTTAAACTGATAATCGAATGAATAATAATAATAATAAAAATCAGAATAAAAATTAGCTCTAAAGCGCTAAAAGTTTTTAGTAAATGTTTTAGTAGATATTTACATTTGAAGACAATATTAAATCAGACTAAACTCCTCCTATTTCATATAATGTATGGTGACCTTTTTTCTTTATTAATTTTTTCTAAATAGTAGAAATATGTGAATTTTTCTGGATTTTTCTTTATTCAGAAATTTGTTTACACTGAGATTACAATTAGATTTAGCTCAGATTATCAAACTTTGGAATCTGCATAGTTATGTCAGCCTAAAATTGATTTTGATCACATTTAACTTTGAGGAAAACGATGCATTAAATGGTGGTATATATCTGAAAGAGACAGATCCCGTTTCAGAATAAAGTAAATCTTTAACTATGGACTTTTAAAAAAAGGAAAAATTGACCTGAATCATAAGGTCAGAAAATATAAACCAGGACCGTTTACAGGATCTGATAGTGCTGATCGGAAACTGCTGCCAGTTACTCAGCAGGTTGTTGCTAGGTAACGACAAGTTACTCAGCAAGATGTTGCTTGATTTATTGTCCAGCCCTTTTATACACAGTAAGGGAAGTCAAGATGCAGATATTGTTAATGTTAATAAACATCAGTTTAGATAATTTAATTACTGTCAACTGTAGCGTTAAACTGATATATCTAGTGCGTTTGGTATGCGTCTTGTAAGCAGTTAATTTTGGGGGGGGGATGCATACAACGTTGGGTCTTATCTAAAAGAGACATCTTGTTTCTTAATAAAGATACCTCTTACTTTTAAAAGGAAGAGGTGAAAAATCAGATTGGAATATATAAACCGAACCCCATTTATAGGAACTGCTAGTACTGATCTGAAACTGCTGCCGCACCAGTTACTCAGCAGGTTGTTGCTAGGTAACCACAAGCTACTCAGAAAGTTGTTGCTAGGTAACCAAAGAGTGAGTTAGTTAGTTGCCACCAACCTTTCTTAGCTAACCTTGAGGCTAAACACCAACCTAGGATTTAATTCCTGTTAATGAACTGATGTATCTAGGCTGTTTAGTCCATGCAAGAAAAAAATAAGATTTAAAAATGATTAACGTTAGCTCTGATTATCAATTTTACTTGAGTTTATCACATTTAAATTTGAGAGATGAAATGGTGGGTCATATCTGAAAGAGACGTCTGTAAAAACAGGCATGAATAATAAGGTAGGTAAATATGAACCAGAGCCCATTTACAGGATCTGATAGTGCTGATCTTCATATCCTTAAACATCATCAGCTCCCTTCCCCCCATGAATGATGACAACCTCCTCCACAAAGCTGTGTAACTCGATCCGGCCTTTCCGACAAGGGAAGGTCCCATTAGCACCAGCCTGGGGCCCCCAGGGGACTCCAGGAGGCAAAGCATCCCACCACACCAACACCCCGTCAGGGAGGATCACGCCAGCCTCCCATTGGTGGAGAATGGATCAGCCCAGAGAGGGAGAGCTGTTTCCATTGGTGTAGTGGGAGTGAGAGCGATGGCAGGATGTGGGCAGACTGGTGAGGTTATGGGATCGATTGATCGATCCAGATCCTCCTACAGACTCGGGCAGGTTTACAGGGCCACCGGAGAAGATGCTCACTTTGTAAATAGAAAAAAAGTTAAGCTAAAATGTTTACACATATATACTAATGGCTTTTGTTTCTTTACACTGCGAAACACAATCTTACCAAGTATTTTTGGTTTAGTAGAGCAAATATCTTAGTATATTTGAAAAAGATAAAACTTACAAGTAACCTTTCAGCTTATTTTAAGTAATTAATTCCTTAATATTAACCAAAAAGTACTAGTTCCACTTGCAGATTAGTTCACTTATAACAAGGGGAAAATGTCTTGTTACAAGTGAAGTAATCTACCAATAGGAACAATTTTTTCAAGAAATATTAAGTAGTTATTGACTTAAAAATGGCTCCTGCTGCAAATTTACCTGCAAGTTAGTACACTTGATATAAGACAAATATATCTGCACTAGAAACTAGACCAAAAATATTTGGTAAAATGTTGCTTTTTTGCAGCATATTTAATTTTTGTTTCCTGATAAATGTTTTTTTGTTTATGACTGAATCTCTCTTACTGGACAGAATGTGCCGCTCTCTAAATAAAAGTGATCCTTATTTAAAACAAAGAAAACTCCACTTAAAGAATGAAAACTTTTTTACTTTATACAAAATTAACTGGTGTCCCTTGAACAACAAGTGAATACAAAA
Organism: Xiphophorus couchianus; assembly: GCF_001444195.1. Taxonomy (NCBI): domain Eukaryota; kingdom Metazoa; phylum Chordata; class Actinopteri; order Cyprinodontiformes; family Poeciliidae; genus Xiphophorus; species Xiphophorus couchianus. Next base: position 156,503 of record NC_040242.1, on the reverse strand, counting down.
TTCATATTCAACAGTGATGCATCTTCAATTCTTTATTTTTGCCGTGTCCCATTTACAGAAATACAATGGCATTTTGAGACAGTGGTTTGAAAAAACAAAACATAAAAAAAGAACAGGGGTAAAATTTTGCTTTTTGAAACTGAACTAGCAACTGAAGAAAAAAAAGAAAAAGATGAACCCAAATAATAAATGTAATAAATTATTACATTAAGGCACCTGAAATAAAAGGATTTCCAATGGGTTTAGAAATGGTTTGAAAACTTTAAGGCTACAATGTTGTTTTAAATGCTTTATGTTGCTTAGAGACAAAATATATATATATATATTAAAGATTGTGCCCAACAGCGTTATGTAATGGCAGTGATCATTTCCAAACCGCGAGAAAGTTATTCTGTTTTATAATTTAAAGAAGTGACGCCAAGCCGTTTCTAAACCCGTCAGAAAATCCTCCATAGGTGGTACCTCTGTGTAAACTAGGTTGTAACTGTGGGACTCTGGGTGTTAACCGTTAGAAAACCTGCTTATATCAACTGACATAAATAAAAGAAATGACATTGTAAAAAAAATTAAAAATAATATTAACAATAATAATAAAAATGTGTGACTTGTTTTTAACTTACTTATCTCAAATATACACAGCGACTCCTTTAAGTATTTACATGTATGTACAGCGTAGTCATTTCTGCTTTGATCAAATACCTTGAATGGCGTTGCTGTGAAACTGAACTCTTTAAATGTACAAGAATCCCTTCGAGAACAGAGAGGAAGGAGGTCAAACTGGGCAGCACGACTCGGAGCCACGGCGGCTCGTAGAAAAGGCACTTGCTACCAACTCAAATACTGCAAAATATTACAAATACAGCTTTCAGCCGAGATAACTGAGACAAAGGAGAAAACAAAAAACATGGAAGGCCACGTAGTAGGCACTGGGGTTTCTGTCCCTTCTTCCTCCCTCCAGGCCAGTGTTTTGGTAAGGCATGACAGCCGCAGGTGGATCGGTGGGCGAAGCTGGAAGGTGATGGAGAAAACTGTCCATTTTCGTCCAAATCCTTAGAGCCCACTGACATTTCAACAAAAATCAGTCTGTAAACAATCTTTGTACAACTTTTTTATTTTTAATAATTCAAATGTTACTTAAATAGCAGGATTCCATAACTGAACTGAAAGAAAATAAGCAGGGAGCTTCTTTCGCCTCCTGAAATTATATATATTACATTTCAGCGCCTTCTCCTGTACGCAACGAAAAGTAACAAGAGAAGCAAAAATAAGATGGTCACTGTGCTCACACCTCCTGAACGAGGGCAAAGAAAAAAGAAGAAATCATTTTCAGCGACAGTGACGACCAAAAAAATTAAAAATAAAACAAAGAACGGCTTCTTAAACGCAAAGCCTCATTTTGTTTTCAAAAGAAGTCCCAAACATAATAGAATAGTAGCTGCCTTGCAGCCTCTCTTGCTTCTGCATCGTCCTTTTTACGTTTTCTTACACACAATGGTCTTTGAGCTCTTTCTGACCAGCCAAGACGGCATTGACGTTTTTCCAGCGGTTGTCTTTAGAGCTGTAGCCTTGGGTCCGGTGGGGGGCTTTGAGCGGCGGACTGGAGCTGTGCAGGGTGCAGATCACCCCCCCACTGGACTGCACTGCAGTTTTAGAGTACCTATAAACGAGCTCCTTTCCCGCCTCTGCGCCGCCGCACTCCTCCTCAAGCTCGCCCTCCGTCTCCTCCTCCTCATCGTCACACGTCCGACAGGAGGGGCCCATGAGCTTTTTGCGCTCCTGCTCAGTCTCCCTGTTGTTCTCCTTCAGCTGTTGCTGCGGCTGGAGTCCCACGACGAGACGCAGCGGTTCCCAGTGGTTGTTTACGCTGCCGTCAGGAGCCGACTGCGCCGTCCTCTCACGCTCTTTTCTCCGTTTCCGCGTCCACCACACGCAGACGATGATGCAGAAGAGGCAGAGCAAGCAGAAGAGGATGCACAAAAGAGGCACCAGGTAGTCTGTGGGGTACGAGAGAGGAAATACAAAAAATTAGCATCCGAACACGATCTCCAGCTACGAACTGAAAAAAATTTGAATCTGAGAAAAAATTTTAAAAGTCTGAGGAAAAAAGTAAATTATGAGAAGCAATCAATTCTGAGACGAAATGTCTGAATTCGTTTTGTCTGAGACGAAACGCCGCAACTCTGAGAAAAAGAAGAAAAAAAAAAAATTCTGAGAAAAAAAGTCCAAAATCTGAAAGAAAAACGTCCAAAGTCTGAATAGGAAGGAAATGCAAAATTTTTTTTCTTAGAATTCTGAAAGGGAAAAAACATCTAGATTTTCAGGAAAAAAGTAAAAATTCAGAGGGAATAATTCAGAATTGAGGGAAAAACCTCAATATTTTCCCCTGTGGTCCTAAACCTCTCCCATAACAAACCGTTGTGGTTCCCTTCATCGATACTCACCCACTGAAGGAGCCATGAGCTGCGTTTCCACCTTCACCTCTATGACTGCCAGCATTACGGTGCTGTTGTGTCTCTTGGATAAGGTGCCCACAACGGCGCTGGCAGCCTCCTGGATCAGACTGTGGTCTGGAAGATTTTCTGGCTGAAAAGACTTGGAGCCAAAACAGAAAACAAGAAAGCTCAGAAACAACAACAAAAAAAAGTTTCGTGCAAGACTTCTTCACATAAAAAAACCTAACAAAAAAAACACCTGCAGACTTGGCCCAAACAAACAAGTTCGCACATTGGAGATGTTTTAAATCTGGTTATTGAGTCACTTTCAGGAATCAACTGGCTTTGCCTCCACTGGTTCTTTGCTCTTAGTAGAAAACGCAAATTAAAACAGCAAAATTGTTTAAATAAACTGACGATAGTGCCCATCTTAAAAGTTCCAAGTTTGATGAAACAACTGGAACAACTTAGAACAGCAAGTCTTCAAAAGCAAAGTGCAATTTACTCAGAGGAGATGGGAAAAATCTACCCTTAAATTTTGTAACTTTAACCTGCTGAGAAGTGGAATAAATCCCTTCACAAACTGAAATACTGTAATACCTCATGGTTCCGTTTTAGGACCAATGTACTTTTGGTTCAACATTATAGTTAAACCTAAATATTGTAGAGTTTTTAGAGCTGTATGTATGCAGAAGATACTATTGATTGATGATATTTAAATGAAATGGTATACATTAATGAACGGACAATGTCAAATATATCAGATTTAGCAAAATGCTAGTTTCCATATGTAGTCCCATTTATGTAAGCATTTGCCAAAAACTACAAAAACAAACACTAAAGCAGGCCTTTTGTTTTCTCAGAATTCAGTTTTTCTCAGAATTCAGACTTTCTTCAGAATTGTCTCATAAGTTGGACATTTTTTCTCAGACTTCCAACAATACATTTTTCCCAAGTTAAAAGTGATATAATCTGCCAGTGGAACTAATATTTTTTCATCAATATTAAGGAACTATTGACTTAAAACAAGGTCATATTTCCTGCTAAAATGCTGCTTGTGAATTAGTTTTGTTTTATTTCCAGTGCACTAAGATATTTACTCTAGAAACTAGACCAAAAATACTTGGTAAGATTTTCTGTTTTTGCAGTGTTCTAACTTGAACAAGTTTCAGACATTTTGCCAATCCAACATGAAACTGAAAGACGTAGCCTTGCACCTTTGATGAGGATACATATTTATGCGTATTATTTGGGTCATTTACTTACAATGGTTACCTCTACAGCATCTGGATTTGAATGCGAGAGGTCGCACAAAAGAAGAAGGGCGTGGTCTTTCGCCAAACTCCTGGTGTCTTGAAGATACCTCAGCTCAAAGCAAATATTCTCCACTGTGATCCCCTGCAAACAAACAGACTCATCAGCAGCAGCACGAATTTCAGGAGAAATCTCAACCACAGGCTGCGACAGGAAAAAAAACAAAACTACACGAGCGCGATGACTCACGGGCGGCACTTTGTCTCTGTTGAAAACAAGAGTTATGCGGCCACAGCTGTTGTCCAAATGGCCGCTGTTTGGCTGGCACTTGGTGGTTGCTTGCGGCGGCGGGGGTCCAGCCATCGAACAAACCCCCCACTGATCACAGGGGTGAGAGAAGCAGGTGTAGTAGTTGTGCTCCAGACACTTCTGTCCGGCTGGGCAGGACTTCTGTCCCGACTCTTGGTCTGACGGATTGAGCCGGCAGGGGCGGCGACCACATAGCACCTGGCGTCAAAGAGTCAAAATGTTAAAAGCAACTTTGTTTTTGACATATTATTTCATTTCCTGAGGTAATTTTGCAATTTTGTTTAGATTAGTAGCTTTTTTGTCAATCTGGACGATACCAGAATGGAAAGAGTAACAGTAGCTGCATTTCCATCGACCATATATTTGGTGTCCAAATTTTACCCTCAACAATAAACTAAACATGCAATACTGTTCAATCTATTACTTTTAGAAATTGTTTAGTACTTTATTACCTTAGCTCAACATTTAGCTACTTTTATAAACTGTACTTCTTACTTTAGATCAACATTTAGTTTTATACTTTTAATATCGGAGCAAGACCTGGAGAAACTCCCGTTTGTTTACAAATCTAGAACAAACTTAAAAACTACCATCTACTTAACAACCAGAGCAAGAATCAAACATGGAGAACCAACATTTAGTTTTACATTGTACAAATCTAGAACTCAACCCAGAACAACTGGGGCCAACATTTAAGAATTTAAGACTTTTTAAGGATGTGCGGACATCAGGAAAGCGATCTCTTACAAACTGCCAGAGGACATTAGTGTGTGTGGAAGGGTCTGCATACCTTTGTGCAGTGCACTTTGCCATTGATGCAGTGACAGTTGTTGCACTCTTCCTCCCAATGGCTGCCATGAGGAAACTGCAGACCAGCATAGTGACAAGTCCTTCCAATGCCTATGACTACAAACACACACAGGAGGTCAAGCTCTAGTAATTGGATATTTGGAGTAATTATTGAGTAGATTAATTGGTGTAATAATGGGAATACAAAAAAAAACAAAAAACTATTAAAGTAAAATTTAAAACTTAGTTACATTCTTGGCATCTAGCTCCTGATCTACCAAGAGGACAAATGCACCGGAAGCCATTGATGTCATCCACACAGGTGGCTCCGTAGGCGCAGGGAGAGGACTGGCACTCGTTTATGTCTGTACGGAGAAACGACCGTGCCAAAAATAAACAGTTTGCACAAGATCAGTGTAAAACTTAGTAGGATTTCTGGCAAAATTTCCAATACACAGTGAAGAGTAAAACCAAGCTTAACAAGAAGATTTTAAGTCAAAAATGTTTTGGATGACTCTTGGTTGGGGTGCAGAGTTGGATAGTAACTACTTACATTTACTCACTGCAACTTTTTAGAAACAATTTACTCTTAGGATTCTTTTTTCTGCGTTGTGCTTTTTACTTTTACTTTAGTAATTTTATTATTAAGTATTTCTACTCTTTCTTGAGTAAAACCTCTGGATTTTCTTCCCACTGGGTGCAGAACAGACATGTTTTAACCAAAGATTTACCAGACACAGACCTGCAGTTTTTGGTAAAGTTTCATAAGTATTTTTTATTGAAAGAAACTGATTTGGAAATATTTTTCTTTTGCTTGATTTTGTTATTTTTTGGTTACTTGTATGAACTATTATCACTTCGGTCCTTAAAATACCAAAAATTCCACCTACCTCTACATTTTGGTCCATTTGATGATGTAATTCTTACATATTGAATGACTAGAGCAGATTTTTTTACCAAATACTTTTACTTGAGTAAATATTTGAAGTAGTGTTAGTCTTAATTCAGTTAAACTTTTGGGTCTTTCTACCCATCTCTGGTCATGAGCATCTCCAGGTCTGCTAATCCTTTAAACTTATGAGATATATAAAGCACAAAAACAGTTTAAATGAGCTTCCTCTGCCTCATTTTATAGAATCAGCCTCTATAAAATGGCTGATTCCAAATGTTGCTAGGGAGCGATAAGCAACCAAAGTTTGGTAAATTAATGCCACAAAGCATAAAATATCAACTTCTGGGTTTCTTGAAACCCGTTGGAAACTTTGGTGTTTTGTTGTTCGTAAACTCAACATGGACGGGAATTCTCATATTCAAGCTAGACAACAAAGGTGAACGCTATTCGGTCCAAACAAAGGAGCAGAAGAAGAGTTTCAGGGTCAATGGGTAATTTGTCTTCTGTGTGTGAAAGTCTGACCGTGTGAGTAGGGAGGAGGTATGACCTCTGACCCCGGAGATGTCAAAGAACTGAGAAAAAGGGTAGAGGGGTTGCTTTTAGCAGTCATTGTGTCCGTTTCATTTTGAGCTTTACCTCTCTCTTCAATACATCTGGATATAAAGAATATATCAGGATTATAGGAATGTGTTGTCTTCTATTATCCATCATGATAATATTTTAATTTATCGTCATCACTGTAAATTCAAATACATTTTGTTGAAAACCTCCCAAAACGTCTCTTATTATCAGGTTTTGCTATTTTTTCCACTGTTTGTTGAATCAAGGCATAAATAAATGCCAATAAATCATTTGAAAATAAAGTTACCATGATTAGTGATAAATCATGACTCGTGTCCTGAAGAAGTGCTTTACAAATAGGAATGTTTTTCAAGAGCATTTTTTGTGTTTGTAGGACTATAATTGCTGTGACACGCAGTCAAAATCATACAGTAACCTAAAAAATATCTAATAGTTTTTATTGTCACTTTTATTGTTTACAATAGTACTAGGACTGAAGCAATAAGCTATAAATCAATTAATCGCATGATAAACTAAGATTAACTTTTATTTTCTCCGTTTCTACCAACAACTGGATGAACATTTTGTTTATATTTAATTTTTTTTGTTGTTTCTGTTGGTGTCTTTATTTATTTTGAATATTTAAAATGTCTTTTAAATCTTCATTAGAGTTTAAGGTTTACTGATCTTTGAGAATGTTTTATTATATTACTTGAAAATTGTCTTACAAAAACAATATTATCGTTTATCGCAATAACTTCTGCAACAATGTATCGCCCAGTAAAATTTATCGTGACAGACCTATTTAGTACCACAAAATATTGTAATAAAGGCTGCTCCCTCCCCACTATGGAACAGATTTACACTTCCAGGCTCCACAAGAAAGTTTTGGACATTTTAAATGACTCTTCACACCCTGGCCATGGTCTCTTCCAGCTGCTGCCATCAGGCAAGAGATACAGAGCAATAAAAACCAGGACAAATCGCCTAAAAAACAGTTTTTACCCGATGGCAATCATGGCACTAAATTCAAAGGCATAAGAACTTCTGCTCTTGACATCACTTTGTTAAAAATGTCAATTCTGTTGTGACACCTCCAGGCGCTGCAACCATCTTCTGATGTCTCTTTATTTCTCATTTTGTACTATTTATTTCTTTATCTTTGTATATTATGTATATACACATAACCTGCATCTTAACTCAAGTCGAGCAAATCTCAATCTGTTGATGACAATGACAATAAATCTTATCTTATCTTATCTAAAACGTAAAGTCCGTATCGCCCAACTCTGTTTTGGATACTGAGGTTTCTGGAATTTTTTTTTTTAGTATTTTACTCACTTATTCTGCAGTCCGGTCCAGCAAACCCAGGAGCGCACTCGCAGCGGAACCAGTTGACTCCATCCACACAAATCCCACCGTTATAACTACGAGAAAAAAAAAAGAAGAAAGATGATTAGACGAGGCTGGACATCCTTTCCAGCAGAGACCATCGTGTGTGTGTGTGTGTGTGTGTGCGTGGGCGTGTGTGTGTGTTAGGGGTGCAGGTCACAAAGCTCAATTCAGCTCATCAATACAAGCCTTCACCTTTCAGATGCTAATAGGCATGTCCAGCGCCTCCCCCTCCCATCCTCTCATCCTGGCTTTCTTCCACTCCTCCTCAAAGCTGAGCTCCCCCCCAGGTCGCACGGGAAGAATGGACCCTACGACTCGACCCCCAGCTTCCCCCTAACCCCACCTGCATTCACCGCAGGGTCGGTGGGACTCTTGTCCTCCCCACAAAACTCCCACCTTTCACCGTCCCATTCAGGATGGGAGCGCACCTCCCCCTTTAAGGCTGGATTTAAAGCCAGGTTGCTCTGGCCTTTAAAGGCCGAAAAACGTCTGCGTGAAGTGTGGAGAAAACGGAGGGAGGCGGAGAGACGATGAGCGTTACGTACCATGGATGAGGGTTGCAGTCGTCTATGTCTGTTGAAGGAGAAAGAAAATATTGTTAAGGTAGTTTGGAGAAAGTTTATTAATTTAGAAGGAACCTTCAGAGTCGCATAAAGATGGTTACAAAGTCAGCATTTTATCACCTGAAGAACATTTCCTGGATTACAGGACTAATCTCATCTCTAGTTGCATTAATTATTGTCTACCTGAAAAAAAATTAATAAATCACTCTGAACAAAATGCTGCTGCTGGCTTTCTGACTAAAACCAGGAAGACAAAGCTCATCACCCTTGCCTCACTGTAGCTTACTTTATGGCTTAGCATCAAAATACTTGAAAGCTTTCAAGATCTCTTGGGTCTTCTGGTTCTGGATCTACAGAACCAAACCTGGAGAAGCAGCATTCAGCTTCTATGCACCACAAATCTAGAACAAATTTCCAGAAAACTGCAAAAACATCTGAAATACTGAGTTCCTTTACATGGAGAAGCAGCATTCAGCATCTGAAGCAAACTCAATTTATTGCTTGAACAATAAATTAAACAAGTAAAATCTTTACCTAACCCATCATCAGTATGAGATTTATCTTAATATTTGCATTTATAACATTTTTGGACCAATTAGTTTCTCTTTTTTTGGTTTATAAAACATTTTTAGTTCATTTCCAGCAACAAAAATGATAATTTTCTGTTAAAACCCTCGCTGCATTTAGCCCAGATGCATTTCTGACTAAAAAGTCACCGGATGTTTGAGGCACGACTTGCTATGAAATAAAAATTAAGATTAATAAAAGAAAAATCTTTGTTTTGTTCATTTTTTATTTAAAATATAAACTTAGAAAAATTACAAAAACTGTCCATCAGCATCAACAAAACTTTGACCAACATAATTTAATGATGATTTTAAATATGGAATTTAAAACAAACGTTTCTTCTGTTACTGGTTTTCATCATTGTCGACTAAAAGATGTGTTTATGTTTTCATGATGTAAAGAACTTTGAACTGCAATGTTGCTGAAATGAGCAACACAAATGAATTTTGATGGATTGTAGATGATTTTTTTAAAATCACCTACAATAAAAGATGAATTCCTTGTGATTTTATGGACTTCTACAATTTCTTCACGCTACAAATTGGCTGCAAAACATCTAATTGGTGCATCTCTAATCTACTCTGCAGATAATTGTCTCCTCCTCTGGTAAAGGAATTAAACTTTGGTGCTTTTCCTGTGAACATTAAAAGTTTTGCAGAGGTACTAACTCTGTCCGCAGGTGGGGCCTTCCCAGCCCTCTTTGCAGATGCAGGAGAATGCGTCTCCTCCTCCCACGCACGTCCCACCGTTGGAACAAGGACTGGAGGCACAAGTGCTGTTTTTGGCTGCAGAAAGTGGGAGGAGGGAAAGAAAATTACAGCAATACATGCAAGCATCAACAGATTTCACTGGAAATCAGAGAACCTTTTAAAAACTGGCAGAAAAAAAAACACGAGAGAAGACTCCGGTAATTACAAATCACAGATGAAAAACATGAGAACAGTGGCGCTTCCAAGTACATGAAACGTTTTATCTCAAAGTAGCTGAAGCAGAAATATGCAAAGCATGATTATTAGCAACTTCAGGGGAAAATAATTGTTGCTTTTAATGCGTCACCTGTGTTGCACGTGTTTCCTTCCCAGCCAGGTGGGCAGGAGCAGCGGAAAGCGTCGCCGTGGTCGTAGCAGGTGCCGCCATTACTGCAGGTGGTTTCATCGCACTGACTCTCACCTGATCACAAAACAAAAAAAATACAGTAATAATCAATTAATTAATCATCATAAATCAATTAAGTGTGATAATTTCCATTCCGATATATATATATATATTTTTTTTTGTTTAGAGACTCCATAATCCTCCTGTTCCACTGTGGAGTATTATTTGCAAAATTATAGTTTATCAATTTGATTAACTAAGTGCATTTTTATGCCATAATCAATATATTACTTGAAAATGCTTTTTGTTTTGATAATATTGATATAATAAATGCAGGTGTAGCAGTTTTTCCAAAAAATTAAATTGCATAAAATTTCCACCAAATAATCACTTTAAAAGTGTCAAAAATTGTTAGATATAGTTTTTGTCATTAAGTAGAAAACTTTTGGTTTGTTTTTTTATTTACACACATTTACAACTATACACACATATAGTTGTCCATAAATATGCAGATCCCATAGAAGAAAAAATTATTTATGCTCTGGTTTTTTTTTTTTTGGCTCTTGACATTGCAGAAGTTGCCATCCGCTGCTCTAGACTCAACATTTTATCAATAAAATCAAAGTTATTGTTATCTACATACTGCCAAATTAAATCAATCTGAATATATAGTCAGTATTATTTAACTTTAAGAAGTACTCATTGAATGCAAAAGCGGCTGCTTATTGATAATTTAACAGCTTATTAATTTGTTTTATCAATAGATTCTGCAACAGTATGAGAACATTTATGTTGCTGAAATGGCCCAAAGTGACCAAATTATCCCATTAGTGATGCAGTTTAAGGTTTCGGATGCTGATTGGTTAACCCACAAACTCCTGACCAATCCTCTGCTCTCTTGTTGGAACCCAACTCACGGGAGTGGCAGGTCTTGCCCTTCCAGTCGTCGGCGCATTCGCAGTAGAAGTCATTCACCAGGTCGATGCAGCGTCCACCATTTTTGCACGGGTTGTGTCTGCACTCATTGACATCTGAGGAAGGAAAAAACTTCAACAACCACCAAACTAACTCCAACTCATACAGAGAGATTAAGGGCTAGGAGCTCCACTCCAGATGTGCTAGGGAGATTTTCCAAACAGAAGACAAACTCACTGAGGTCACAGAGTTGACCCTCCCAGCCGTCCGGACAGAAGCACTGATAGGAGCTCAATCCGTCGATGCAGGTCCCGCCGTTCTTACACGGGCTGCTGATGCAGTCGTTGATATCTGAGACAAAGTTTCCATTTAGCAAATCTTCTGACATCTTTGAAAGTATGTTAGTTAGCGGAGATGTTTCCGTACGTACTTTCATGACAGTAGATGCCGCTGAAACCCGGATCACAGATGCAGCTGAAATTGCCGGTTGGCTGGCTGATGCATCGTCCGCGGGGGCCGCACACGTTGGAAGAAACGTGCTGCACTCCTCCCGAGTCGTCGACGGGTACGGCAACGATGCAGCTGTCAATAACTAGAACAAAGGGGAAAAAAATTATTAATGGTGACCTATTGTACTTTATTGAACAGGTTAGGATAAGTCTATGGGTTATACAAAAAGATACGCCTGTGTTTGGCACAAAATAATTCTTAGATAATGACATTTTAGTCTGTACAGTTCTGTCCATTTTGAGCTCTTTTAGGGTGTCTTGTCACTTTAAATCCAAATAAGCTGCTCAACATTTACACTCGCACTTGAAAATGTCTGCAAACAGATGTGAAATTATACAACCATACAACTTTGAAAAGCAGAAGAAGAGCCTCCAGTACAGCCAATAAGAAAGCAGCAAGTAGTTTCTGAATGGCAAGTCAACAACAAAACACTTATCTTTTCCAGCAGTCATTGTACTGCGGTTAAATCAAACGTGCTGGAGCTCAGCAGCGGTTGCTATGTAACTAGCATAGCATCCATGCCGTTGCTAGGTAACATTCGAAAAGGTTTTCAGAACAACTCATTTTCCAGACACCAAAAAACATCAACTTAATGTAACAAAGCAATAAGTCACTGCTGTAAGTAGAGAGCACACATTTCAGTCTGAAAGCAGGATTTCAAAACACTTCCATTCTATTGGCTGAGGCGGTAACCAGGCAACTGTACTTTTTGTTTTGAGAGAGAGCAGAAAAGCGTGAGGAGAAAGGTTTGAGAAATCACAGTGAATATTTGAAAGAGAGCAGACGTTTTGAGCACAAGTATTGAAAGTTTTGAGAACAAATCACGTGATGTTCTGCTTTCAGACTGAAAATGTGTGCTCTCGACTTACGGCAGCAAAATTCCCCCATACAAATGGAGCTACAGAAATGTCCAAAATGTGAATTTTGCATAATAGATCACCTTTAAAAATCAATGCTTCCCATAATGTTTTAAAGATTATTTTTAGTTCTTGAGGCACCTTGACATGTTGCGGTTTGGCAGAGCTCCTTCAGACGTTCGCAGGTTTTTCCCTCGTAGCCTTCGGGACAAGCGCAGTAGAAGTCTTGGTCCATGCTGTGGCAGGTGGCGCCGTTCTCACAGGGGTTTGAATCGCAGGCATCAGAGGGGGGCCAGTGAGATATCTGTGGGAAGTGAGAAGAGAGACAAGTTCTGTTAAATAACATTAAAACAACTTGAATGGAAAAAACAAGCAATGTGCAGCTACATTTGTGCCGTTTTTACACAAACTAAAAAAGTCTGATCTTTACATCAAAACAAAAAGGAATCTCAAAAAGAAATTCTGATGGTTTATTCATTCAACACAATCTGGATTTCAATTGTGGAGAAACACTGGAAATAAAAATAGTTCATTAATAGTTTTTGCTTTCAGTTACAACAACAAAAAAAGTACACTTTAATTGAAAATTGGATATAAAGGTATTTTGTTTTTACTGTACTAAATCCACTTCAAAACTGGAAGTCTCATAGTTAACTCAAAAATTATCAATTCATCAGAAAAGTAACCATAAAAGTAATATTAAGTTGGTCAATATGTAAAGTTGATGGGACACCAATGAGTATACGTTTTGGGAAACTGAGTTTTTATGGGGTTTTTTTTCTGATTGTTGAATCTTTCAAGCAAGATGATTTCAAAAATATTAAGCTAGCTTTGAAACAAGCTAGCATTAAGTTTCTGGAGTGACATTAAGAAACTAACATTTCACATTAAAAAAACCCATTAAGACAGAGAAGCAAGAGAAACCAACGAGGCGGCAGAGAAAGAAGAGCGCAAATATGTTCTGATGAGCAGCTTAGTGGACTCAAGCCAGCGCTGTTGTTTTGAACAAAACAAAGGTAAGCAAACGAATTAAGCCTCAAAAAACTTTCACTAAGCTCATCAAGGGAATCCAGGCGTTTGGTTCCCTAATCTTGCAAGATTATTCTGAGGCAAAATCCCAGCTGAGTGTGAGAAACTGAGCAGGCGAAGAAAAAGATTATCTACAATGAGAGCAAATACCGACTGAGGTTCATCACACTGAACAATAATAGAGATAATTCATCCGGGTGAGAGGCCAACACGACTTTCTAACATTATTTTTTTTAAATGGAGAGTTTAGAGAGAACAATCTCTTCGTTCATGTAAACAGAAGCCTACTGTGCATAAACTTTGGGTTGGACCTTGCTACCATTTAAGGTGGTGAAGCAGAGAGGTTAGCAGGGCATCATGGTGGTCAAAGCTGTGGTTTATTTTACTGAAACAGTCAGGCCGCCCACTCCCAAAAATGTAGAAATCACATTCACATTTTATAACAAATATGTCTGCAGGCGTCAGTCCAAAACATTTTTAACGTTTACTTAATCTTTTCAGATTAATAGCAGCTGCCATAGTTTTAACGTAGTAATTTTAAATTATGTAGATTTAGTCAAATTACCTATTTTCATACACTCCAAAAACCCAAAATCTTAGCAATAAATTTGGTCCAGTTTCTCCTGCTAATATCCTAGTAAACCTTAAATAACTAAATTTATTTAGCAACTTTTCAGAAAGATATAGGAGCTTGTTTTAAGTGAATAATTCCTCAATTTTCATGAAAACGTTCTAGTTCCACTGGCACTGTTACCTAGCAACGCCAGCCAAGCCCAGCCCGTTACCTAGCAACCCAGTTTTAGTTCCACCTGCAGATTATTTAACTTCTAACATGAGAAACATTTCTTGTTATAAGAAATCTATTACCCATGTTATAAGTGAAATAATCTGCCAGTGGAACAAAAACTGGGTTGCTAGGTAACGGGCTGGGCGTGGGTGGCGTTGCTAAGCAACGGTGCCAGTGGAACTGGAAATTTTTATCAATATAAAAGGAATTATTTACTTAAAACAAGCTCCTATGTCTTGCTTAAAAGTTACTTGTGAGTTAGTTTTGTCTTTATTCCACTTCTACTTTATTCCAAGTGTACTTCAACATATTTGCACTAGACAAAGAATACTTGGTAAGATTTCAGAGTGTTCACAGCAGCTGGTTATGCGATCGGCACAATGATGGAGAAAGATAAAAGTTTTCTGCCACTCAAAGAGACCAAAAAACGGGATGCGATAGCGATGACAGCAACAAAAGTTCAATGTTTGACATTTCTAAATTAACAAAAACAAAATGACTGAAACGCTTAGAATCTTCAAACATGTTTGGTTTGAGCAATAAAACATTTTTGAAAATGTTTAAGCGTTTAGGGCATTAACAGTGGTGGTATTTGATATGGGCAGTTGCCCAGGGTGACATCAGAGAAGGGCGGAGCACAGAAGAACCATAAAATAAAATCTCTCATCTGTCAGTTGTCCCCTGAACAAGTTTGGTGCTACTTGTATGCATGTGTAGTGGATTAAGTTTCCCTTTGATTCTGCTGAGTGCTGGGAGAGTACATTACCTGGTTTGATACAAAAAGATATTTAATGGCTTGTATTTTAATTGGTTGGAGTGCAGCAGAAGGAGGGGCTTCCCCAGGGCATCATTCCTGCAACAACCACAACTAGTTTGTGTGATTATTCTGATTAAAATCTTCAATCAATTGACAGAACCACATATTAAATTTCCTGTCAACCTTTTGCATTTTTTTAAAAAGCACCCGGGTGTCTCTACAACAGAGCTTTCCAAGTTTTCTGATGAATTTCTTGATGTCTAAATTTACATTTAAAACAAAACAACTCCTTTAAGCCTCCCTGAATATGAAAACATGAAAAAATATATAATTTTCAGACATTTTCTTAAACATTTTAAGCTTGCAAAGTTAAGCACCGTGATTGATCCAGACTGAAAATGAAATCAAAATACAAGATGGTTCTTCAGTGTCTAATGAGTCAGTTTGCTTTTCTCACCTGGATCCGATCAGGACTTGGACAAAAACTGTTACACAATCAAATTTCTAATGACCTGACAAGAGATACTAATCAGAGAAATATGATGCTGTGGGGCCTCGTAGTTTTGGCACGGCAGGGCAGGAATGTACATCATGCCGTAGCAGGCAGAACTCCAGCAGCTCCTCATTCAGGGAGGCTCACATTTATAGTAGAGATGCTAAATCCGGATTGGCCTCAGACCAGCAATGTCCTCCATTCAGGGAGGCACAGATACAGCAAAGTGTCGGTTTCCTCACTGATAACCCAGATTCAGACGCAGACCGTGTTTGAAAGGGGTCGGGAGGAACCCGCCGAGACCGAAGTCTCACATAGGGAAAAAAAAAAAAAAAAGAGGGCTTGGCTTGCAGAGCGGGGATGGATTACGTTACACCATGAAGATCACAGCATGTTGGGTCACATTACTGTTAAATGCTGAAGCGGTTTTACGGTTTTCTCCATTGTGTGACAACTTATCAAAGGGCAATGTGAAACCAGGCGTAATGAATCAAATGCAAAACGCTGAACAAGGACATAAAGGCACCCAAGTAGCATTAACTTTCACTTTTATTTACCACAATAACTGCTTTATTGTGAAAAGGTAGCTACAGATTAGAGGAGTAAAGATTAGGTATGCACCAATTTATCAGCGCTGATTTCCTTCATTTTGGGAGGCTGGTGACACTTGCATGCGAAGCCGTTCTAATTTACATCTGCAAAGGTGTAAAAAAACAAAACCAAAAAAAAAACCAACCACTGTCCTCGTCTGCTCCCCCATGAGAAAAGTCCGACAGACTGACCGGCCCACCAGGTCATGTCTGCACGTTTACAGTCAACAATATTCACCCCGCTGTCACAAACTCTGTGATGTTCTTGCTGTATTTAGCAACATTTCTGACAAAAAAAAATAAATTAATCTGCAGGTCAGGCTTTTTACAGATTGGCAATAGGACAAAAACTGCAATCAGTGCATCATAGTAAGGATGCGTTCACTTTGTTTTTGGTATTGTTCCATTTCGACTGGTTTTAGGAACCCACCAATTTTTCCTTCCACAGATAATTAATGAAATAAGCAAAATCGAGCAAAACTAATCGTTTTAAAGAATCTGTAATTATACGATAAGTTCAGTCCAGATTTTACCAGACAAGTGGTTTTTATTACGCTGTTGTCACACAATTAGAACAAAAGTTTTATAAATCTCAACGTGTATTCAGTCTAGAAATGTGCAGTTCAGTTTTGACCACTCCTCGAATTTTAGAGTTTGAACTTGAAATGATCCAATGCGATCCAGGATCATCAGAAAACCAACTGAGAGAAAGTTTTAAAGCCTGTGACAACTTCCGCTAAAAGTTAGCTAGTCACAATATTATCACAGAGCTGACCTACGTCTCAGCTCAAGAGTGACTTCCTTTATCATTTCAAAATAAGAGTTTCAATGGTTTATAAATCCAGAGAATGTTTCCATCTCCCTTCTGCACATTAACGTTTTTGGAAAAAACAACCTCAAATGAGCGTAAATATTTTTGTGAAACTGAAGAAATTGTTTCAAATGTAGCCATTTCCAACCACAATTTCTAATGCAATAATTCAAAATGCGCTTAAAAAACACTGATGGAAACATGGCTAATGCGACATAAGGACAACCAAATGAGCTTTGAGAGAATAAAACACGGAAACAATCCAATTCAATTTTCACAACCATACTTTCCGTCTTTTGTTTGGTTTCTTGACGACTTTTAAGGTAGTTTTCAATAGTTCTCAACTACACAGTTGTATTACCTTTGGTCAGGTCATTTTACCTGAACCTGACACCAGAAAATGGTTAAAAACTGGACTCAAAATGACTGACAAAGCAGCCAGGATACAAAAAAAAAAATTAAACCACAAAATCAGTTAAACGATTGCAAGAATGTTTAGCAACTTGGAAGCAGAACCTGGAGAAATCAAAGTTTGCTGCTCGGTCTCACCTCACACCGTTGGCCACCGAACTCCAGAGGACATTCACACACGAAGCCGTCCAAAACCACGTGGCACCTGCCACCGTTCTGGCACGGTCCGCTTTCACATTTATTCCTCTGGATTTCACAGTGATTGCCGACAAAATCAGGAGGACATTGGCAGCGATAGCCCCTCTGTCCCTTCTAAAAGCAAAAAAATAAAAATAAGCCAAAGTCTCAAACAAATCTCTGCAAATTAAAAAAAACTAACAAAACAGTCTTACCTTACAGGTTCCTCCATTCTGGCATCGACCTTGGCAGCCACTGACGTCTGCAGAGATCGAGGATGACAAAGTTTTCAAATTAAAAGCATAAAATTATTTGTTCATTAATTAATTAGAGGTTAAATCTGTAGTGCAGAGTGCGCAGATTTAGCTGAAAGCTGGAAATAGGAACATCTGAAGTCAAGCCAGTGTCTTCAGTGTAGATCTGGGATAGTAAGGCATCATGCAGATTCAGTTTGCCAAATGAAGACTCAGACAGGTTACCACATGTGTGAAAGTGAAGCTAAGCTACACCCACGTTGGAAAAAAGAAGGAGCCGAAGTTCAGCAGGTGTCGTTAATTGGAAAAAAAGCAAAGTCACCAGATGAGTGACGCCGAGTTGAGGTAAAGAAATACTGACTGATGTCACAGTTTTGGCCCGACCATCCCCGGAAACAGTTGCAGTGATATCCACCAATTAGATTTTTGCAAGAGTTAGCGTTCACACAGGGCTGTCCTGCACATTCATTTGCATCTGTGAGGGCAGCAAGGCAGACAGAGTCCATCAAATGAAGGAAATTTAGAAAAAAAAGAAGAGTTCAAGATTAAAGAGAAAAAAATGGAAGAACCAGAATGTAGTGGTTTGATTGGACCATCAACTGAGACTAATATGCATGGCCTGTGTAATAAATAAAGGCTTAGTCAATTAAAAAGTATTTTCCACACTTGATGCGGGTAGATGGGAATTTTCTGCTAATTTACTGGAAGAGAACAACTTCCCTCTAAATTATTGAGCTCGGCCCGTCGATACCTCAACTCTGCTAATGAGATTGTCTCATGTTTTATTGCCGGCTGGAAATTATCCAGTAAACACTTAATGCAACCGCTGGAATATTTCAGATTGCACAAAGTATCTCAGAGTTACGGTACTGCACAGTTGGCTCACAGTCAAAGAGAACTCCATTTTCCCCAAACTGGTGTTACAGATGTTCCACCTCTGGTTCCTCAAATCTGAAAATTTTAGCTCCAATAATTTAAAGATGACCTTGAACAGGTTAAGATAGGATATGGACTACATAAAACATATTCATTCCTTTTTTTAAAGTTATTGTTAAAACCACTTGTCCAAATGTGTTGGAGTTCAGTGTGGGTTGCTAGGCAACACACTGGGCTTTGCTGGGGTTACTAGGCAACACACTGGGCCTCACTCAGGTTGCTAGGTGACAGGCAGAGCCTGCTGATTTGTGACGAAGCTGATTTGTGAAGTTTTTCAAATGGCTTGTTTTCCAGACACCAAAAAAATCATCTAAATAAGTTCTTGGCTGTTTGTAGAAGTAGCAGTGACCAACTGGAAGCATAAAAACATCCAGAATATGTGGAAAAATACTCCATAGTGTATGTCTATCCTTGAGGATTTACTATCTTTGTTACTAAAGGAGAAGGAAAATGAATTGCAGTCCTTTAACTGCACTATAAGACATTTTTTATGGTACGCAATTATACAATCTGAAGAATCACTTTTAGAAACTTGTGTTGCTGGAATGATGGAAGAATGTTTTTGTGGATTTTAGATGCAAAACCTGCTGTAAAAAAAAAATCTGTTTCTTGGAGACCTTTGTATTATTTATTTTACTTGGAAATTTCCCTAATAGTTTGCTGATGTCATCAGACAAACAGTTGATTGGGCATCTTTTTTTAAACTCCATAAAATCTTGTGCCATCTATTAACTTTTTTTGTTTCAGCTTTCAGATTTGGTGATGTTTATTGTTAACATTTATTGTTGGGAATAATTAAAATTCCTACATAAAATATCAATTTTGTTTTAATAAAAGAAACCTCAACTTAAAATACATTTGAGCTCAACTTGGTGAGCTTTTTGGTGTAAACATTTTGCAAGCAGAACGCTTCATCATGCCTTTACTGCAACATAAACGAGTGGAAAAAAAAAAGTTGCACAAATACAAAGAGGTGGAGACTCTGGGGGAGGCCATCAGCAGCACCAATGTCCTGCAACACACACCTACCACAAGGCTGTCCTCTCTGAAACCCAACACTGCACTCACAACAGGCTCCAGGTGAGACAGGAGACCTATACCTGGCTGTAAGCCGAGACCAGAGCTTGTAAGATGAGACCCAATACTTTGGATCCCTTTCCTGCCTGCACCTCCAGACGCACATACAAGCACAACAACCTTGTTTACTGGTCGTCATACATTTCCTGGCTTGGCGCCGGTCACGTCCGCTTTTCGGACGGGGAGCAACGGAGGAACGAAAGCCGTAACCAGAGAGAAAAACCACGGTTTAGAAAGTCTTCAAAATTCCCATTTAAGATACTAAATATGTACTAGGGATTACATTTTGGAAAGTTACAATCTTTGTTTTACAAGTACCGTTTGTAACTCAGTATTAGGAGGCCTTAAATACTGTAAAAACAAATTCATACCAATAATTTTTGGTCTAGTTTCTGGTACAAATACCTTGGTACACTTGGAAAAACTAATTTACAAGCAACTTTTCTTCAAGATAAAGGAACTTGTTTCAAGTAAATTCCTTACAATTGATGAAAAAGTTCTAGTTCCATTGGTGCCGTTACCTAGCAACGCCAAACAAGCCCAGGTTGTCGCCTAGCAACCCAGTCCAAGTTCCAATGGCAGATAATTGGACTTGGACATATTCACATATCACAAGTGAAATAATCTGCCATTGGAACTAAAACTTCATCAATATTAAGGAATTATTGACTTAAAACAAGCTCCTATATCTTTCTGAAAAGTTACTTGAAAGTTAGTTTTCTCTTATTTCAAGTGAACCAAGATATTTGGACCAGAAACTAAACAAAAACGTTTGTTCTTCTCTGCAAAAACATAAAATCTTACAAACCCCCCCAAAAGTGTTGCATTTCAATGACTAAAACCCAAAAATATATGATAGGTGGAAGTTTTGCACCATTTTGTGTTTGTTGTAATGGAGTTGTTGACAGAAATCTATCCTACTGAGCAAGCACAAGGCGACAGTAAGCAGTGTTTAAATCACACTAGTTGCTTCATTTTATCTTCCCTGCTATCTTGACATAAGAAGTGAATTCGTGAGAAACGACGTTTGTACATTTCAACCCATAAAACATGACAGATGATGCAACGCTAACGGATGACAGCGCTACGCAACACAAACACTGCTAATTTTTACACCATGATCATGCTGTCTAGAAAAATAAATAAAAACCATAAGATTTAGATAATTAAATGGCAAAATTTGCAAGGTGTTAAAACTCCAGACGAAAACACAGCAACTGGTTTTGAAGGCAGAATTAAGTTCTTTGGTTCTTCTGCTTTTAGCGTAAAGAACTAAAAGCAGAATTGCTTTAAAATGTGAAAATTATTATGAAAGGTCAACTTACCTATGAGACATGTCTTTCCTTCCCACTGTGGGGGGCACGCGCACTCGAATCCATCCTCCAGGTCGATACAGGTCCCACCGTGAAAACATGGACTGGACGAGCATTCATCCAAATCTAAAAAAAAAAAAAAAAAAAACTCTGCCAATCAGTGACTGTTAAATGAGACTGGACTCAGAAAAATGGAGTGATGAAGTTACAGAGCAGCGTAGAAAGAAAAAGCAAAACAAAAAACAAACAAAAAGTGAAACGACTGACGTTTGTCACAGGTCGGCCCCTTCCAGCCTGGCGGACACAGACATTCGTATCCTGCAGCGACGTCACGACACGTCCCACCGTTGGAGCAAGGGTTGGAAACGCAAGAATGCTCGTCTGATCGCAGCAAAATATTACAGAAAAAGTCAATTCCAGAGCTAAAATTCATAGTGACACCGCAAGAATCAAGTAATGACCTTTTTATTATGTTGTTAGCTTTTGAAATTAATATTTTTATATAAAAATCGATCACAATTTCAAAACTGAAACTAAAAGTTGTTTAAAAAGCGACTTGCCTATCTCACAGTTTTTTCCAGAGTAGCCCTGCGGACAGGCGCAGTAGTACAAGTTTGGTTCGGTGTTCATGCAGGTTCCTCCGTTGATGCACGGCTGGTGACGGCCGCAGTAATTCAAATCTGTTAGAAAACAGAAAGAAGACTTGAGAAAAAAGCCCTGTAAGGAGAAATGCTCCAATAAATCAGATGAAATAGATTTTCTGTCCAACTGGCAGATGCCTGGAAGGTTTAAAATTCAAACATTTTCAGAGAGAAAGCTTTTTCTGAGGAAAAAAGACAACATGTTAGCCATTTGAATGCCGCTTCAGGCTGAGTAGAAGTGAGAGCAAGACTTCCAATACATAGTTGGTACAGAAAAAAAACATTTTTAAATATTTTGAATGCTGTCTTATTAATTTTTCTATTATATCTCTTCAGATTAAATCTGATTGGACACAGACTGCACCAGCAAGTTGAAACCTTAGGGGAAAAAGCATGAGTCTTCATTTTATCAACACAGCAGCTTTTCATCTTAAAGGTGACTTACTGTGATTCCTTCAACAGGTTAGGATAAGTCCACAAAACATGTTCATTACATTTTTCAGAATGAGTTGTTTTTTTTAGGCCGACTCAACGTTTACACTCGTACGTAAAAATGGCCGCATACAGATGAGAAACTATGCTACAGTGCATCTTTGAAAAGCAGAAGTGGAGCCTCCTGCACAACTAAAAGAATACGGGAAGTGGTTTCTGACTAGCAAGCCAACAACAAAACATTTGTGTTTTCCAGCAGCCATTGTACGGTGCATACAACTGACTAAGCATGCTAGAGCTCAACTGGGCTGGGCTTCGTTGCAGCTGCTAGGTAACAGTGAATGTGACTAAAGCAGAAGGTTTTTGAAACAGCTCATTTTCCAGACACTAAAAAACAAAATATAATTTTTTTTGGAATAGCTTAAGTGCTAGGTCTGGTTTTAGAAGCAGTTGAGACTCATATGAGAGTATAAAAATGTGCAAAAGTAGAATTTTGCATAATAAGTCCCCTTTAAGTTCTCTTGAGAGAAAAAATAACCATTTGATCAGCTGAACTGAGCTCATGGAGACGACTTTAAACTTTAACTTAACCAATCGAACAGATAGAAGCCTGTTACAATGCAACCAAATGCATTCCATCCCACCATCTTATCAACGTTTAAGTGAAGCTTCAAGTCTGCAGTGTGTGTTTTGTTCTTTGCAGAGCTCTGTGCAGCCACCTCCATGTGTCACTTTTTCTGGGATTTCCCTGAAATCTCGTTGCAGGCTTCGCTCTGAATCGAGGACCAGCTGCCTGCGTTGGCAGGAGGTGTTTTCTCAGCCCCCTGCTGCTCCGCTTTATGACTCATTTTTCTGTATATGCAGGCTGCAGACAGGTGGTTGAGAATTAGCAGCACAAACCAACCTCTTATTTGCACATATTAAATTAAAATAAATGGTTGTGCTCATTTCCTGTTCTTTTGAATAAAATAAATCAACTAAAGCATTTCACACAAGCCTCAGGCTGAAGCCAGGTTCCCCCTAAAAACCTGGTAAATAAATGAGCAGGAATCCGCCTCCACTGGGGATCTCAGGATCTGTCCTCATCCCCCGAAGAGCCGTCTGTGACGGAGGCATGAGGGCGGATCGGGTGATCCTGCCGCTGCTCAGATCTCAGACAGTAAAACTATCCAGCTTCTGGTTTCCAGATAGACGGAGACGCCACTAAAGACGAGGCAGACTTCATTTTAAACAACTTAATCTGGTGATAAATTACAGCTATTAGGGTCAGATTTTTCTATTAATTCCTCTACAAACTAGTAAATACCTTTAGTATGCATCTTCATAAACTACCATACCAAAGTCATCAGTAGCTCCATTTCTGCAGTTTTATAAAAGCACTGCAGTAGCTAAAAATGTGAACAAAACTTCGACAATATTCCGCCAACGTACAAAATACACAATTTTGTAAATTCAATGTTTCCTTTAAATGAAAAAGGCCATTATAAATCACATGGAAGTACATTTTTTCATGCAATAAGTCATTAAAAACATGCAGCTCCATCAAAATCCAACCACTTCCTGTCTTCTTTGCCATTTCCGCCAGTAGTAACATCCCGTTGTTGATCGCATACGAAAAAAGTGTTTCCATTGCAGTTTTGCTAACTACACCAAAACAAAACACCTCATCCTTTTTTGGGCCATTGGAAATAAAATAAAATGTTACATTTCTGACAAAAAACTGAAATTTTGAGATGAATCTCAGAACATTTCTACAAAAAATGAAATTTCTGTGCTCCAAAAGTCAGAAATCAACTATCAAAAACCTGAATGTTCAAGTTTGAGAAAACATCTGTTCACCAGGGTAACAAATATTCAATATTTTATTTTATGTTTTTTTAAAAACAGCCAAAAAACAAAGAGTGCATACCTTTTTCACACCAGAGGCCGCCCCAGTTCCTCTCACAGTTGCACTGCCAGGGCTGGTTGCAGGTGCCATGAACGCATCCGGGAAAAACTTCACATTCATCGCAGAACTGGCCCTTCCAGCCGTACTTACACCTGTTAAAAAAACAACAAGATACGGCTTCTTTTCAATATTTACTTTTAACCTTAAAGTCACAATTCTCACAAGACAGTGACATAGTGGTTAACATTACAGTTGAATTTGCATATTTACATACACTGATAAAAACAAACAAACTTTTTACTCCCATTGCTACATTTATTTTCATGTTTATTTTGAATCACCAAAATAAGCCATTTTTGTTAAATGCCAGAAGAATGAGATTTGGACTTTTATTACATCATGTTAAACATTTTATGTTGGATAAATGTAATAACCAGAAAAGTCCTGTCATGATTGACATGCTTTTATTTTGAAAGGAAGAAACATTTTCTCTACCAAAGCCTGCAAACACCACTGAATTTCACCCGTGCCATCGTTTTAAGCAATCGATAATTCTGACGATTAATCGGATAAAAAAAAAAAAAAATGGACACATTCTATGAATTTTATATTCATAGAATTTAAATTTACAAAAAAGTTACAAATTTTTGAATCTGAAAACATTTTGTTGTCTAAAATGTAGCAACATAGCGTTCCTTTATATAAAACTATTTCGCTTGAGTTTTGGGTAAAGCATATTTACAGACAAAGATGTTTTCATCTTAAAATGCCCATTTTTAATACATTTTTTATAGATTTGGCTTAATTATTGCTTTAAATAGTTTTTTTTTGCATATGGCCTTTTCTTGGGTTCGCATACTCTAGTTAACGATCACTACTATAATCAATTAATCACAATTAATCCGATTAATCGTTTCAGCCACAATGTGAAAATATGGTTCAAATCATCAAATGAGAGAAAAAGAAAAATCTCTGAATTGATTTATGGTTTTTATAGAAGTTTGGTGGCATTCAAAGACGCCAATCCGATTAATCGTTGAATAAATCCTCAAACTGCATGTTGAATGTGGCATAAAAAACAAAAGGCAACTCATTCATAATAAATGCATCCTAGAACAAAGCCCTAATATAATTGATCTGAACATGGACTCATCCTGGTCCCATGGCCTGCTGCCAAGCAATCCCAGTGTATGTTGACATTCCAGGGCAGGAGAGGTTAAGTATACTTCCATGGGCTCCCGCGCACAAGCAGGAGTCTGGTTTTGAAGGAGAGTGGCGGCTACGAGGGTGGTAAACTCGCTCAGGCACTGAGTGGCTGGAGACAACTGTGTATATACACAGAGTCCGTGCAGCGCAGCCACAGAGTCGTACGCTGCTATTCCAAAGCCGCGGTGTCGTCGGGACAGCTGTCTTGTCAATTGACGGCTATTTTGAGCCCCCTGCAGACGGCACCGCTGCCTTTCTGAGAGACCAAGACTTTGGAAACCAGCCACTCTCCAGCACTGCAAAACAAAATCTTACCAAATGAAATAAGGCTTCAAATAAGACAAAACTAACTTACAAAGTAACTTTTCTGGAAGATGTACGTCTTATTTCAAAGATATTTGCACTAGAAACTAAAAGCTACTTGGTAAGATTTTGTTTTTTTGTTGCATGTTTCAGGACAAGAAAGCAAGATAAATGCAGGGGTGGGTTATATACTGTAGACTTAAAGTTTATCACGATATTTTGTGACATTATTTTGATAAGGATAAAAGCGACATTATTACTACCTTTTAGATAACTGTATGGCTGTGATGGTGCCACAGCTATTATAGACACCAATCACAAAGGGGTTCGATTTGTACCACTAGGCTGCACACAGTAACAGAATTTAATCATGTTTTCAACTTTACTGACATTACCACTGAACAAAAAGAGTAAAATAAAACACAACAATACTGTTATTTATGGGGATTTTTAAGTATTAATTGGAATTCATTGTGATAATAAATCAAAATGATGTGAGTTTTCAAATCCAACTTAAAAATATTGCTAAACTGCTCAGAAATGCAAACATTAACTGTATGACTGTTACCACGGTGATTAGAAAGCAGTTTATATTTTCCGTTTTATTTTATTATTGCATTTTGTAACTTGTCTAATGACTGTAGATACAAATTACCTTATGTTATAATCTGGTAAGGTGACATTTATGTATATTGCTGATATGTAAATACAAAATTCTTATAAGAAAATCATCATGATAAAAGATGAATTATACGATAAAATGGTCACCAGTAGGTAGGGCTAGTTCAGGGTTTCAAAATAAAATAGATTCCAACTCACAAAGTCTGATTCTTTCTGAAAAAGAAAAAAGTTCTGCAGATTCAAGGTGATTCTTAGGACAAGCCTCTTAAATGTGTCGGAACAGGCCCAAAGCGGGGCACTCTGAAGTCTGAATGGAGCGATGTAAAAACCGACACACACCAGCTTTTGTTCAGCAGCTTTTAGGTGTGACGTACACGGGCGAACACGGAACAAGAAAAGAGGTGGTAAATGATTTAATGCCAGCTTTTTGTGCCCTGGGGAATCATTAAATTCGTGCTCCTGCAGGACGACCTTTTTACTGCCGCTCCCCTATTCAAGTCGCTCTTCCTGTTGACGGTTTACATGAATCAGTCGCAGTTCACCAACCGGAATGAGGAGGACGCGGAAAAACGAGAAGCAGCTTCCAACACTGGGTCATACGGAAGAGGATTAGGGCCACGGGAATAAAAAAAATAATAAAGAAGCATAATGATCTGAAGATTAACGTCAGACTTTAGAGCAAAACTGTCATTAATCGGAGAAACAAGACTTGGAAGAGAAAAAATAAAGTCAAAATTCTGGGAAAAAATCAAAAATTTAAAGTCTGAATTCAAAGTCAAAATACTGATTAAAAAATAAAAAATTCAAAATTTTAAGAAAAAACCCCTGTCAAAATTTGATTTAAAAAAACCCTAAAAAACATCCAAATTCTGAGGAAAAAAAACATTGAAATTCTGAGAAAACGAGTCAAATATCTGAAGAAAAGAAAAAATGTTAACGTTTTGAGAAAGAATCAGAACTCTGATGAAGTCAAAATTTAAAGTCAGAATCTGAGATCAAAGTCTTTTTTTAATATATTTTTTAAATTTGCCCTAATCGTCTCATCCCATCTTTCCATAGGAGGTGTTTTTTTTTTTTTAAAGTCGTGGAGAGCGTCGTCGCATCCGGCAGGTGGGGAGAGGACAGAAGGGTTTCCACAGATGACAACGGGATGTGAACGCATCCTGGAAACAAGGCACCAGCAGGGACAGTGCGCGTCACTTTATTTAACCGTCATTTCCACTTTGGGGGAATGAAAATAACACAGCGGGCATTCATTTCCTCCGCTGCCCCTTGCCCTTCAAGGAGGACTGCAATGCGGACAGGGGGGAAGCCGGGGTCTGACGATTCCCGGCAGCAATTCTACAGCGCAGCAATTCACACGCACAGCAGCGTCTTTCTTTGGTCCAAGGTGCAGAGAGCTGATGAGGCTCTTGGTATTCTGAGGAGGATCTCGAGCTGCTAAAAATACAAGAAGGCAGGAGCGGCTTCGGCTTCGGCCTCGCCTTCAGAAGAGATCTGGGAGATGCCCACAAGGGAAGGAGAGGCTGGAAACAACAAGCCTCACCAAGTTGATGCTGCTTCTGTTCAGAATGTCAAATCTAGACTTTTCTCTCTTTTCTGTCATCGTCTGCAAGATTTTTATGGTTTCAAAATGCTGCAGGATTCCCCTTTAAACATAAAACTGTCTCAAAGTGGCAAAAATCTGATACCAAAAACACAAGAAATACGTTATTCATAATTACATTTACCACCAAAAGCTCAAAAATAAAAAATAGTTCTTACTCGCATTTGCCTGGAGCAGAGCAGTTGCCGTGTACCGGGTCGCAGCCTTGTCTGCAGATCGCTGGAGGAAAACAAGAAAAAAGTTAAATTCTCATGTTGATAAATGGAAGGTGAAGGTGGGAAAAGCATAATTTCAACAAATGCAAAGACAGTTATTAACGGCGCTCTGAAACGAGGGACAACTTTACGACTTGCATATAAAACTCTAGGCAGCTTTTAAAAACAACTCCACCCATCTTTTCACACCTTTCAAGGTTAGCTGAATGATTTACAGTGGACACCCCAGTTTTCACTGTTAGGATCACTGCAGCAAAAAAAAAAAAAAAAAAAAAATCCAGTCAAACTCCGAGTCTCATTGGGAAAAAAAAACGTACGTTTTGAGTTTAATCTCAAAAATGTCCACGTTTTTTTTTTTTTTTTTTTTTAAGTTTCAAAAGTTACATGTGCTACAAAAGTCATTTTTGGATTTCAGAAATTTATTTTTGGAAATTGCACTTTCAAAAGGTGCCAATTTTTGAAAGTGGAACATATTTCACTTGTGAAATTTTTTAATTTGAGTTTCAGAAGTCAAACGCTTGCTAGAAAAAGTCAGAAATTTCCCATTATTTTCCTGAAAATTTCTGAAATTAACCAAAGATTTTCTCGAACATTTTAGAGTAATTTTAAAAATCTGTTTTTTTTTTATATTTGACTTGTGGTACTCAGGAAGTTCCTTGCTTTTTCTATAACATTTCAGATGTTTTTCTACTTTTGGAGCTCAAATTTTCTAGAAAAAAAACTATTTCTTTTCTGAAATTAATCTAAAAACTTCAGTTTTTTTGGAACTCAAAACTTTTAGAAAAGGAAATTTCTTGAATTAATCTAAAATTTGTCGTTTTTTCTTGAAAATGCTAATCTTTTGGAACTCAAATTTTTAGACTAATTTAAGAAATGTCCTGGTACTTTCTAGAAAATGTTAGTTTTTTTCTTGAAACTTTTCAACTTTTGGAACTCAATTTTTCAAGAAAAAAGGACATTTCTGAGATAAATCCCAAAGTTTTGGTGGAAATGGACTCCTTTTTCTTTCGATCGACAATAGCCCTAGCATGCTGTCGAGCTCCACTCTTGAGATTTACACAACTATGGTTTTATAACTCGTATTGAACCACAAATGATCTAGAGAAAAGGTTAGACAAGCAGCCGGTTCCATAGCTATGATCTAGTTGGGAAAGTATTTTCTGGGCTAACCTGTCTTGCACTCTTTGCCCATCCAGCCGTCCAGACAAACCCGAGTCCCTGAAGCGTCGCAGCGATAGTGTCCGAAGTAGTCATCCCGAGGATTGCACAGCTCGTTGCACTTGTTCCCGTAGTAGTTCTCGTCGCAGCGCACCCGGATGCGGTAGACGAGGCGAGCCACCGGCCCGTCGTGGCGGTTGGTCTGCCAGGGATCGCCGGGGTTGATCATGCCGGTGTGAACGCCGCGCTCGATCAGCAGCTCCTCGCCATCTGAAACGAACATGAAACAATGTCCCGTCGATGTAGTTTGTGTAAAAGTTTGAGAAAACATTAACCCTAAATCCGATTTGGGAAACAAAAGCTGATCACAGGATCCAGAACCCAGGACTGATGGGATGGCTCTGCTCCAGGGCTACATGCCCGGAAAATCTTCAAACGATGTCGCCTAATTAGATGTTCAACCACCTCAATGGACTCACTTTGCTTTAGAGGTGCAGCAACTCTACTGATTGAACTCCACAGCCCGTCTTTAAGGCCAACTTCAGCCACTTCCAACTTTGATCTTGCTCTTTTAGTGACGATCTAAATGCAAGGTAGTCAATGAAAGGCAAACCGCACCTTATTGCCCCTCTGTTTCCCAAAAGAAAAAAACTCCACACAAAAAGAAAATAAGGAATAAGAACCATTTCAAGTCAAGTTTGGGTTAAAAAACAACAAATCTTGATTGTTGCATGTCATCTTCCAAAAATGCCTTGAAAGTCAACGAAATATTTGCTGAAGGCAATGAAATTATTTAAAATAGTGATGTGAAAACTGCTTTATGATGAAAACTAAATTATAAACAAGTTGATCCAAACTGATTTCATTTCAGAAAATAGTTTGACATCAGATAGAGGGAGTAAATCACAATCAGATGATGAATTAAAATGGGCTAAATAATTTCCCTTCTGATTATTAATATTTTGTTATATTTACAGACATCATAGTGCATCTTATTTATGGTTTCAGTTGAAGAATGGTTTTTAATTTTGTTTTTATTGATTTTGAAAACAAAAGAAATCTTACCAAGTACTTTTGGTCCAGTTTCTGTAAGTTACTTACAGATAACTTAAGAAATCTGACTTTGTTTTAAGTCAATAATTCTTTAATATTGGTGAAAAGATATTCGTTCCATTGGCAGATTATTTCACCAAGGACGTCTCCCCATGATTTTAGTGAAATAATCTGCCAGTGGAACTAGAACTGGGTTGCTAGGTGACGGGCTGGGCGTGCTGGCGTTGCTAGGTAACGGCGCCGGTGGAACTAGAACTTTTTAATCAATATTGAGGAAGACTTGACTTAAAACAAGCTCCTGTATCTTGCTGAAAAGTTACTTGTAAGGTAGTTTTCGCTTATTTCAAGCGAACAAAAGTTTTCGCATTGGAAATGAGACCAAAACTACTTGGGTTTCTTGCAGTGCTGTCAATACACAGTATATCTCGAAAATGGTTACAAAAACAACTCGTATTGTTCATCACAATAATTACAGTGACAATTTATTGCCCATCATAATTTGTTACCATGACAACCCTAAGAAAATGTGAAAATTACCAGTTAATCAAGTAACCAACAGAAAACCATTTAATTTATCCATCATTTGACAGTTTTAGGCCTCCATACTCACGTTTATCTATGTTGCCAGCTAACAACGTTCTGAGAAACCCAACAGCAGGAAAACAATTTGATTTATCAAGGCGAGCTCAAAGCAGACAAACAATGGCTGTGGAGTGGGGACCGTGATTTCTTTTTCTCCACGGTTTTGGACTCGTTGGAAACAGGAACACACACACATACCTGCACCTTCCTCTGCTGGGGACTTACACAATGTCAGACAGAATTAAGCAACAACAACAACAGAAATAACCCTCGCCAGTTGCCAGATAGAGAACAATGGGCTCTGGGCCCAATCCGGTCTCTGCAACCAAGTGTCTAAACAGTGGGCCAGTTCGCCTAGTCCGCTCCACTTCCTGTTCGATAAACACAAGGAAAACAGCCAGCTGCCTTTCCTGAGGACGCGGTGGGATGGGGGGTGTAGAGGCAGACGGGAGGATGTGACGGTGGAGGAGAGGAATCCACTGACAGAACCACGCATCGGGTCTTATGTAGAACCAGACCGGTGTGCCGAGTCATGGTCGACATGTTGAGCTTCATGTCTGTTAGACTTCTAGAGTCAATACAGAGCATTTAGTGAGTCTGCATACAAGATAATGTATGCACAACACACAGTTTCTGGGTGACGAGTCTGGCAATGAGGAAGAAGAAAGCCTTAGGATATAAAAAAAAAAACTCAAAAGGAGACACACCCTCAGTCAGTTTATGAAATAATAGTGATGCTAGTTGATCAGCCAAAAAATAGCCAAGTTCTCTTGCTGCTTCAATCAGTGGCAAAAGAGTTGGAATTAACTTAGTTACATTTACTTGAGTAACTTTTTTTGGGAAAAAAGAAAAAAAGAAAACTTTTGGGAGCATTTTTACTTTTACTCGAGAAATTTTATTGTGAAATGTCCCTACTCTTACTTTAGTGAAGATTCTGGATACTTTACCTACTGTGAGTAACTTTACTGAATGAACACCAACAAAAATCACCTGCAGTTTTGTTAAAGTTTCATAAGTTTTTTACTGAAAAGTCTACTTTTTTTTTAATGCCTGATTCTATCCAATCTATTTTCATTTTGGTCCTTAAAATTCCAAAATGTCCACATAGCTTTATATTTTTTCTGTCTTGTGGTGTATTTTTTAAATATTACATTGATTTTTTGATCAGTTACTCAGTATTTGAATAGCCTTTTACCAATAAGTTCTTCTTTCTTTTAAGTAAAATGTCTCCACTCTCTAACCACTGAATGAACTTATTTTAACCCAAAAATTCACCACAAAATTTGATCTTGTTATAGTTTTAGAAGTTTTACATCGAGAGGAGCTGATTTGGAAAAGTGTTAATTTTGCCTAATTTTGTTACATTATATAAACAATTTATATTTTGGTTCTGAAAATTAATCTGCCAGAAAGTGCATATAAATTTGACCCTACATAGCTGGGTTTACCAATATTTTGGATTTACTCTCAAAGCTAGAAAATGATGGCAAAAATGGATTGAAATTGAAAGAGTATAAAGAGATTTTTGTATTACAATATAAAGAGACTAAATATCTGCTTTTATGTTGCACCTCAGGACTAATTTCTTTCACACGTTCACCCTTTGACCTTAACCTGACCTTTTAAAACAAACATGAGTCCAAACGATGTAACAAAACTGAACTGTATGCTCCATTAACCGCCACAGAAGGCATGTATAAAATGCAGAACCTCTCAGAAAAATGTGCAGCTCTGCTGAAAGGAAGTCTCAACAAATATCCAGATCTCACTCAGCCGAACAGTAGATGCACTTTCAAAAACTTCATGCAACTTCAGGAGAAAAAAAAGAAAAAAAATTAAACTTCCATTTTTCTTCCAAAACCTATTCAGAAGACTACGGCAACATAACGTTCACTGCAAAGAACTAGGTTCATTTCTGCAAGATTTTTCTTTTTTAAATAAAATTTAAAAACCAGCTGCATCGAAAAAAAAAAATCATCAAACAGTTTCAGCTTTGTTTCAACAGAAAACTCAACACAGGGCTTTAGCTGCTCAACGAAGTAAGCAAAGTTGGTGGAATCAACTCCCTCCCTCGCTCTTTGGTTACCTAGCAACCACAAGCAGTTACAAGTTCCGCCAGATTTCAGTTACCTAGCAACAACTTGTTAAGTAGCTTCCACCACTCTGCCTCATAAACTGCCTAAATATAAATAACAAAGTCTAGGAGTGAAAACTGGATGAAACAGGAAATGTTTGGCAGCATTTTAGATCTATCAAAACATTAATAGTTAATATTGACTGATCAAGTGATATGAAATACTTATACCGCGATACATTTTCCAGCACTAATTCATTACAATTACTGTTTTAAAGTGCCTTAAAAAATTAGCCATACCTCATTACCTTCTAAAGACCAGAAATTCACTTTTTTTGTTTCACATTTTAGGTGGGAAACTTTTAAATTGCCAATCATACCACAACTGTTAACTGAGACGTATGGCGGTGGCAGTAAATTTACCGATACTTTTATTGGTCCTGATATTGAAAACAATTCTAGATCACACAATAGCGATTGAGGATTAAAACCAAAAATATGAGTTTAATCAGTTTAACCAATTTTTTCAAATTTTTTCTGGAACAGCCAGGATCTTACACATTGAATCTTTTTTGACACTAAATACATAAGGTGGAGAAAAAAAGAAAGAAGTAAATGTGATTAACATTAAGTGACAAACTGATTTAAGACGCTTTAAGCACTCGGACCAGAAACATCCATTTACGTTCTTTACGGCGATTTGGCTCAGGCTGAATGCTACAGGCTGGACGGAAACCAACTGGAATGTTTCGAGCAACAATTAGGCCTCCGATCCATCAGAGCCGCAAATTTACTCAACTAATGCAGCAACAAAAGACGACACAGCTAATCAAAGAGTGATGATGTCAAAATCTATTTATTCTCCATTGTCTCCGTCTACAGGCGGAAGTTTGTTTGATGAGGGCGCCAAAACAGGATGCAAATACCTCAAATAAACACGGGATGATCAGAAACCGTTGATTCTGCGTTAATGAACACGTAGAAGAATCTCATGTGTAATTATTGGTATCTTTGCAGATCAAAGCCGCATTCAGACATGCGGATATTACAGCTGATGATGGTTCTTCCTGAAGACGGCACAGATGTGTAATAAAATGTTTAAAGAAGTCCACCAGGCGGACAAACTCAAAGGAAAAATAAAAAAATCAGGATACAGCTGGTCCAAAATGACCATCAGAGCCAACAGCTCTAGCAGTCAAGGTTTGCACTGTGAGAATATTTTAGCATAAACTCCCACCTGAAGAAAAACTATTCTGGAATTTTCTGCCAACACAAACATTCATCTGAACATTGGATGAAAATACATTAATCTGCAAAGATTTGGAACTAAATTTAGTATTTTATATTAATCATACAGACTTGCGTCTTTTTATTTGGTCTTTCCAATTAATTGAAGAAGTTTTCAAAAGTTTTTCCAAGTTTCTAATTTTGACCAGAGCTGAAACGATTAATCAGATTAATCATGACTATTCAAATAATCGTCAACTAATTTAATAAGTTTTAAGTACATAAACCCCAAAACATGAATAATAAAAATCTGCAGTAATTAAGCCAAAACTGTACAAATATATATACATTTTGCATTTTGGATAAAAACACTTTTGTCTGTAAATGTGATAAAGTCAAAGCTTCTAAAGTGATATTATGTTACCTTTACCCAGATCAAATTAATGAAACTAATGCGGTATTATTGCATTTTAGGCAATAAAATGTTTATTTTTTTATTATTTAATAAAGAAACTGATATGTTTATTTACATCTTTCCATCCATTTCTAATGCATATAAAAAAAGTCTTAAGTAGTTAAGTGAAAAAGCTGCATAATGTGCCTTTATTTAAAAATCCGATTAATTGTCAGATCAATCAATTACTATAATAGTTTGTTGTACTGGTTTCTCAAATTAATAATTTATTTTGATATCAGTCACATCTTTGTGGAAAACTTGGTACTTATTTGATTATCAAAATGAGGCTGTGCAAAAAGTTTTTAAAAAGTCAATTGGTTTAAAAATTTAAGGGATAGAATCGTGAAATTACAACAATTCAATAGATCTGATACAAGTGTGTTTCTGCATCATATTTAGTGACGCAAGGATATTAATATGAAATAAAAACAAGAATGTATCCACATTATACAGCTTTTAATAGCAATTCAGAAGCAGAAATCATCTATATTTATTGAACTTCACATTTTGGAATGAAAGAACTAAATAGTGTTATAAAAACTAAATAGTTTTTATAAAAGCATGAAATCTTCACTTTACATGTCTGATGTAATTAGAAAGTATTGATATTTTGTTTCATGATGACTGTGGAAACGATGAATTTACAGTTACTACCGCTGTAATAAATCAAAATGCCCAGAAAAGACTGAAGGAAAACAGATTCAAATAAAATTGATTAACTTATAAAGTATGAACTTACTGTTGCGTGTGTCGTTGTCCCAGTCCCAGGCTTCAACAATCAACGTAAAAGTTCGCTGCAGAAAAGAAAAAACAAAAAGAGTGAGTGACACACAATGAGAATTAAATTAAGAAAACAGACTTTACTCTTCATACAGCTCAAAACGATAATTTACTCCGGAGGCATTATTTCAGTACAACAATATATTTTGCAAATCATGTTTCTTGTTCCAGAAAATATGGTGCACAAGTCTAAACCCAAAACGGACGCAAACCTTTAGATTCATTGCAAAGGAAACGTCAGCAAAAGACAGCGGAGCATCATTTCAGTCACTTCATTCTTGAACAAGCATCAGACACATTCGAACCGATGATGCAAAAATCAATTTTATTGCTACTACAGAGTCAAGTATTCAACTTGGCTTGACTACAGAGTACTGCTAGAGTTACAGCCCCAATGTAACCCAATGATTCAGAAATAAGAGAACACGCTACAGTAGGTCCAACTGTGAGCAGCCAAAAGTAGCAACTGGAGAAGAGCGAAGAGCATCAACTTTAAGCACCAACTCCTTTCAACTTTCCTCCAGCTCTGCATGGAGTGCACAAATATCAGCTCTCACACACTTTTCAGCTCAGGAGGGAAACTTTGCAGGTTCTGAAAGCTTCAGCTTGATCAGAAGGAGCTTGATGGGTTGAGTTTTTCAATGGTTTTATAAATGACGAGCCGTAATTGGAGTCATTACAGGGACTTTTTAAAAAAAGATCTATGAGGAAAAGTGGTTAATAAAAGAAAGTCAATATGGTTTTGTGACTGAACTTAAAAAAATAAAGCTAGAGATCTCAACTTTTATTCTAGATGGAAGTAAATACTGATAAAATTCTCTTTAGGATGTAAAAATAAAAACTTTGCTGGAACTGTTAAAAATAAACAGTTTTAAACTCTTCAACTGCAGAGTACATACGCACAAATTTAAGTTCAAAAATACTTTATGGATCCCAAAGGGAAATTAAATGTTTTTTTGTTTTTTTTTACTTGTTTCAATTCAGATTCTTAAAAACCCCACCATAAATAAAGGAGTTAACGCTTTTGTTGTGTTTTAGCTTTTATGAATTCCCACCTTGACACAAAACAGACAAATAAGCAAAATGTGGATAATTAATGCATTTTTTTCATGATTTTGTAAAATATTTTGTAGCTCTACTGTAAATCGGGACAAGTTCAGGAGAAGAATCATTTTATTTTTATTCTTGCTTGAATGGCATGTTCTCTAATCTTTCCTATTGTGAAGAAAACAGAATTTTGCTTTATGTATATAGAAAAAAGGAGAATTATGGGTTACACCAGGGGTGGGCAATCCTGGTCCTCGAGGGCCGGTGTCCTGCAAATCTTAGATGTCTCCCTGGTCCAACACACTTGAATCCAATAACTGAATCACCTCCTAAGTGCAGTCAAGTTCTCCAGAGTCCTGCTAATGACCTCATTATTTGACTCAGGTGTGCTGAAGTAGAGATGCATCTAAAAGTTGCAGGAAACCGGCCCTCGAGGCCTGGAGTTGCCCACCCCTGGGTTACACCATGCTCTCTGATTAATACAGAACCTGAAGCTTGTCATGATAAGCAGTAAATCAATTAATTGCATAATCAATTAAAACAAGCTCAATAATTTCCATTAGCATGATTTATTTCTTCTTTCCCCTTTCTACCAACAACTGAATGATAAGGTCTTCGGTTTTTGCTTTGCCCTTTTTCTGAAGGCCTTTTTGTTTTTTAGAGACTTTATCATTCATTTTGTCATTTCTGATTGATCTATTTTGTACATCTAAAATGTCTTGTTTTTTTTTTTGCGTTTTTATACCATAATATTACCAGAAAAGGGTCAATCAAAACAATCATACGGTTTATCGCAATAATTTCTGGGACAATTAACCGTCCAGACTTTAGTAAAAAACTGTTTAACTTTTTGCCCATTTGACAATTGTACTCTAGTCAAAAAGCTGGATTTTTTAAAAACACATTTTAATAAAAGGTTGTTATAAACATAAAAAAGTAGATTTTTTAAAAGAGTTTCTACAAAAAATAAGTAACTAAAAGTGGGGGTGCTGCAATTCCAGAGCAAGCCCCCCACCACTGAAAATGGTTAATCTGGATAAAAGCCACAAGAATGGCCTGAAGCTGGGGTCAGAGTAGATTACTGCCAAACACTGAGCTTCCTTTAGGAACTACAAAAAATGTAAAATATTTCACATCGTTTTTCTGATGCAAATGAGTTTCAGTTTCTTCCTGATTAATATTAAAATCGATTTCCCTTCATCCCCTGCAGGTTTGATTGCCAATAACAAAGTGACTCTGCCTGCATGATGATCTGCACTACATGGACTGGCTTTGCCCTTGGTTGTCAGACGGGGAGTTAAATCACCGGTAAGTGGATTATCACGTTTCACACCAAGTTATGCTTTACACTTGTAGCGTGTTGATGAACATCGTTCGCTTGCTTATCAAATTTATACTCAAAAACTTCAACTACTTTGAACAGAACCAAAACTATTTGGACAACTCAAGCCTATCAATACCAAATAAATTTTTTCATCTGCACAGTTCGTTGATGTGGCCTAAAAACATGATTGGAAATGATAGAATGATTAAAATTTTAAGATATTTCTTATATTTTAGCCCATAAAGACTGTAAAACCATTTGCATTTTGGACAATCACAGCACAGACTGGTTTGAGCAAATGTAAATAGATGTACACACAAACCAGCATCACTGCTAGGCAACCAGTTGACCTAAATAGCAGTCATTACATCACTACCAGTGACAGTCGTAGCACCCATAGTGTGACTGCTGTGACCTCTAGTGTAATGTCACCAACCGGATATTGGAGAGGCGTGGGGGTTCGTTAAGGGGAGGGGAAAAATGGATTTGTGAATGCATGAATCAAGAAACCAGCGAGGGAAAGATGGAAAAGTGTGTGTTTGTAAGTCTGTTGTTGATCTGGGGGACCTGCAAGCTGGTAGGCTGGTAGCTGCTGGGCTATGGGATTAAGCAGGCTTGTCTGGCTGTGGGTGGTGGCAGGAGGAAGGGGAGGGGAGTGTTTTTGTGGAAGACCATGGGTGACGAGAGAATAGCTAGGAAGATGCAAGAAGCCAAATCAACAGGTAAGACATAAAAACTACCAAAGACCCAAAAAGTGATAAGCTTCAGGGTGACGTTTGGGTAAACCATCAATCCAACTGCAGGCGTGCAGCAGATGCAGCTCCGGCGATGGATTATGTGACATAAACGTGCATCATCCCACGACACGTAGCTCGGCTTCTGACCTTTCCACCCATCCCCCCACCACAAAAGGAAAGGAGGGTGACTCTGTGGGTTGGTGTGTGGGTGTGTAAGCCAATGCATAAAAAAGGAAATGATTGGCAATCACTGGCTGCAACTTGGTGAATAAATCTCTATAAAAACTATTTTTAGGCTTCACAAAGATCTAGAGATTCTTGCATGCCTACATGCTGTAAATGATTCAAGTCAGAGGAGCAAAGCCATGGACTAGACTGGTTTCCCACAAACCATCCCAGTCTGTGATTAGCTGGATTAAGTGACAGCTGCCCAAATGGTCGGAACAAGATAGATGGATGGGCAGGGGGATAAAGGAGAGGATTGGGGGAGGGAACGGGGAAAGGCTACCAAACAAAGACCCTTGTCCCAACACCGAAACTCACCCCCATTCCAATCAAAACCATTGTCCGTGAAGAGACGCAGTCAGCACGAGGACAATTAGTGTCAGCATGTGTGCTGCCGAGCCTGAGCAGGACAGCGGTTCTTCCATCAAGTCCTCACGGTAAATCCGAACGGGTTGCACTTCAGGAAAAACAAACGTGATCTCAACCTGCCCGACTTCAAGTCTTTCGTCAAGGTAGAAATATTTGATATCAGCCTGACAAGGCAAAGAACACACTTTAGGTCAAAGCGCCAAAATCCTACTTGTTCCCCTGGTGGATTAGAGGATTTAGGCAGAGGAATCCTAGTTTTGGAAAATTGGGACATGGCAGAAAAACATGGAGCATCTTCGCTTAATGCAACGAGATAAAACCCCTGTAAGAAGGTATCCAACTCTTAACAATGAAAGGGGTGAAGACGTGGTGATGGTGCTGCCTGGGGAGAGCCACAGGTGTAGGTTCCCACGGCAGATGAAGGGGTGGATGGATGAGTGGAAGGTAGTCGTTGAAATATAAAAAGGGACGGGAGGGAAAGAGGGAGAGATGGCAGTGGGAAGTGGAAGCTGGGGCAGGTTGGGGTCACTAAGCATGGGATCTGCACGCTTCTTTCTGAAAAGAGGGGTCAGCCCTCTGCATGTGGGGTGACGTGCATGTTTGCATTCGAAGAATACTAAGAATGTGAGATCCGGGTCTGGTGTGTAATCCCAGGCCTGATCCCAGTCTGCCCACAATTCAGCGCCATCAGAGTCTGGCGTTGTAGATTGAAGCTTTGATTGACTCGTAGTCTCTCGGGGGATGGCTGGGATCACAAATGTTGATTGAACTCGAGCCTTTCACACGTGTTGGTTTTTTTTTGACGCCTCTAACAGACACAATTCGTATCGAAGGAAAACACCCTGTGACCTTCGTATATCTCCGTTTCCCATGTCACAGAGAGGTGACCTGATCATCCACTGCCGTCTTCCCAGCTGATTTATTGCCTTCTGATGGGACACCGGGTCAAACGTGATTCATCCCCTGGCCTATGGTAGCTGTGAGTGTAATCTTCATTAATCTGTGATCTCAATCCCGTCTTTTGGGATAGTATTGGCTGCATCACAGCTTGTGCAAACTGTATCACTCAAACAGTCTCCGATGTTTTCAGTATCACCTTAAGGGAGCATTCACACCAACCCTGTTTAGTCCGATTTCACCAAACTCCAGGCTGTTTGTCAGGAAGGTCCGGTCCGTTTGGGGAGGTGTGTACACAGAACCGAACTCTGCTGGGAATTAATGAGAATTCATTGATACCGACTCCATTATCAATTTTCTTATTGATTCTCACTGAGTTAGGAAATAAACTCTTTAGTTCAAAATACGCACCATGTTGAATTCAATTCAAACCAAGTTAAAACTTGCTTAAACAATAAGAATCTCTGTCAAATAACATGAAATGCAACTTTCTGCAGAACAGTTTTTGTCCTTTTTATATAATAAATGAACCTTGTCAGAAAATATATTTTAATTTATTTCATCTGACTATAAATGTTAAGATAGAGATTATTCATTTGTATGGAACCACCATTAACTCTGGTCTGCCTAAAAACTTGAGGTCTTGGTTTGGTTCAAGTGAACTCTTAAGCAGACTGGAGATAACTCCAAAAGCATGAATAGAGCAGGGCATTCTAGGTAAATATAACTATAGCAAGCACTCATGTCTGGTGTTAGTGAGAGAAAAGGTTCATAAACTCCTACAGCCGCTAAAATCTGGCACTACTCCCTTTTTGTAGTAGTGCACACTCCAAGGAGGAAGCTGCGCTCATGTCTTCAGAGATTTTCATGCCACTTCCTTCAGTAGTTCTTGGTGTAGCGCCTCTACAGGCAAGGAGGGGAACACGTTTTCAAAAAGTTTGGACTGTTTCACAGCGAGCGAGAAAGTGAACCACACAAGCTGAAAATGTAACAAAGGTTGCAATTTTGGTCTGAATTGAACCAAATCTCTGGACTATCTGGTATAAAAACATAGTAAGAACTTCAATGAAACCAGTACTGTACAGAAATCTACAAAATTTTCTCAATCAGCCTTCAATAGCTATTTTTGTAAATACCAAAATTATATCAGGGGATGTTATTTGTTCTCCAAATAGGAAATTACAGCTTAGACATTTCAAGTCAAAGCCAGAGGAGAAGATTTGGATGTAAAGTTTACTGGGACAAGTTCTGAAGGCGCAACAGAAATAGCAATAGAAGACAGCCAAGCCTGCTTCCTTTCCATTTCGCCAAGAAGATGGGGAAGAAAGTAAATATCCACTTCACTTTGCTCCTCAATCTGTTCAGGGGCAAAGACCAAAGACCTATTGGCAGGAAGATGAGAAATTCTCTCAGAAATTGACCTCGTCATGAAGCCTTCCCACCCAAACACCACAAAATAAGGTCAAAGAGGCAAACATTACCTCTGGTTTTAGTAAATGGATATTTCCTCACCTTAGGGAAAAGAAAAATGAAGTACAAATACCTGGGCAGGAGGTAGAGACAACAATAAATCACTTTTTCTGACATGCAGGCAGAAAGTGTAGAAGCTCGACTTGGAAACAAGTTTTCAGAGAATGCTCATCGTGATATCCTAATAAAATGTACATCATTGTTTATGAACAGATACAGAGCCTTTCCTCTGTTCAGTTTGCAAACTTTAGTGTTTTATCGTCATGACTACAATGTGCAATTCTACAAAAAATGTTTTGCATAAATATCCAAGTGTAAGGTGCACAAAGCATTAGTTTTGCTTAAAAATGAAGATGATGGGAGGTAAAGATGAACAAAAACCAAAAAAAACAATCCAGTTACAGTTTGAAAAATATTTTCTTGCACTGCAAAAACAGAAAGTCTTACCAAGTATTTTTGGTCTAGTTTCTAGTAAAAAATATCCTAGTTCACTTGAAATAAGACAAAACTAACTTGCAAGTAACTTTTCAGCAAGAAATAACTCGTTTTTCATCTATAATAAGGAATTATTGACCTGAAAGTTCTAGTTCCACTGGCACCGTTACCTAGCAACTTGTAAATTAGTTTCATCTCAATTAAAGTGTAGTAAGATATTTGTACTAGAAACTAGATCAAAAATACTGGGTAAGATTGTGTTTTTGGAGTTTATGCTCGAGTCAAATTATACAGGATTAAAATATGAATGAAATATTAACATTTGAACAATTTGCACCAACTTTTAATTAACGATAACATTTTTGCCCGTTTTTTATAAAAAATGTTTTTTTTTAAACAGATGAATATCTATAGATTTGTCTGATGGAGTTTTCTAACAACAATACTCAAAAAGCCAAAAGGTTGCTACAAATATACATCAAGAGTTGAGGAGGCAGAGTTCTCTCTACACAGAAAGATGGAGGGATCTGAGTTTTGCCCGTCAGCCGCTTGCCAGGTTCCCGAGCCAAGAGATGTGTCGCTGAAGGCCAGGCATTTGGCTGGCTGCTGTATACCGGCTGTGCGCACACATACACGGCCCATTGAGCATGCTGCTGCTATGCCAACAGGGTCATTACCCATGCACTTCCAATACAACAAACCCCTCCTTCTCCTGGTGCTAATTAACCAGCATGATCCAAGACTATGCAACACGTGAAAACAAACACCAGCACGCCAATGTTCGTTCTGAGAGAGTGGTGTAAATGAGTTTGCATGTAAACCACAGAAATCTTGATGCAAATATCCACCAGTTCATAATTGCTCAAAAGTGTACAAATTTACTATTTGGTTAGAAATGAAAGAAAAAGGAAGAAGCCAGATTCAAATTTCAACCGATATCCGCTTTGTTAATTGATGAATTTCAGCAAAAGCTCAAGCTGGTGACCAACAAAAGCTTTAAAGGTTAGGCTCATTTGAATATTTGTTCATTACTTCCTCTACCATTAGTTAGCCTGGAGCCTGAGAGCTGCCGCAGCAATAAGCATGCTTCAGAAACATTAACAGGCTAATTCCTGATCCAAGGCAACGCGACTGGAGTGCGACACAGCGCCGCCTCCAGCCGAGCGCCATTATCATTTCAAACAGGTTCAGCAGTACGGTGACAATTTAACTGCCCGTGTAATGACATGCTTTAATTACCTCCACAAGGAACCTCTAGCACCTGCACGCCATGCATTTAGCAGGAGGTAGGGAATGAATTGCACGCATGCAGAGACGAGGCATTTGCAGAACATTTGTTGATGGCAGCGTTGAAATTATATTGCTGGTCATCATGGTAACAGCCTTCTCGGTTAACAACTAATCATAAAGTTTGTCAAAAGTTGTAATGAAAAATAATTGGTCAACAAAAAATATACGTCCAATACACAAACCATTAAAGCTGCCCCAGATTTTAGTTACAGGTTACATTATAGATTATTCTGGTGATTAATCGCATAAAAAGAAATTGGCATATTCTGCAGATTTTTTTTTTAACCACTTAAGCAGTTTTCATAAAATAAATACATTGAGATGTAAACAACTAATTCAATTCCTTTTTTATAACTGAAATGCAAAACCAGCATTTAAAACTTAATGCAGCTTACGGGTATTTTGTTGATTATTATTTACAGAATTTGAACCAAATAAAGCTAAAATTGTGTCACTTGACCAGTTTTATACATAACATCTTAGAGTTCATCATTTAAATGCAAAATGTATATCTTTATTGTACAGTTTTTGCTCAATTGCTGCTCTAATTGTGTTGTTCTTTCATCAAATTGTCTTTTTTTGAGTGTGGATACTCCAGTTAATGAATTGATTACTAAATTAGTTAACGATTATTTCAGTAACATTCATCACGATTAATTGTTTCAAATCATGCAAATATAACCATCCATCCATCCATCCATTTTCTGTGCACCCTTGTCCCTAATGGGGTCGGGAGGGTTGCTGGTGCCCATCTCCAGCTACGTTCCAGGCGGGAGGCGGGGTTCACCCTGGACAGGTCGCCAGTCTGTCGCAGGGCAACACAGAGACATACAGGACAAACAACCATGCACACACACACTCACACCTAGGGAGAATTTAGAGAGACCAATTAACCTAACAGTCATGTTTTTGGACTGTGGGAGGAAGCCGGAGTACCCGGAGAGAACCCAAGCATGCACAGGGAGAACATGCAAACTCCATGCAGAAAGACCCCGGCCGGGAATCGAACCCAGGACCTTCTTGCTGCAAGGCAACAGTGCTACCAACTGCGCCACTGTGCGTCAAATATAACCATTACCATTAAAATAAAGATGAACATAGGTTTTAATGAAAAGACGTCGAGCCGATTCATTTAAAAACATTAGATTTGCTTTGAAACACTCTACTGCTGCCAACCTGTTTGTAGGAGAAATTTAGTCATTTTAGTCTTTATGTGCTCTGATGCAGGTTGTTTTGGTGAAGATAAACATGACAAATGTTATACGATTTATAAAAGATGATTGATGAATTGCTAAGGATGCAGGGATTTATGCGTTTCAGCCAGCTGACCAGGTGAGAATGCACGCTGAATCTATTTGGACTTGCTAGCAAGTCCAGCTGGTTACATCCAGTGCCATGCATTTTAATAATATAGTTAGAATAGAATAGAATTCAACTTTATCGTCATTGCACTGTCACAAGTACAAGCAAGCAGATGTAGTTTGCATCTATCCAGAAGTGCTCTACGAGATATAAATATTTATTTACGGATGTACAAGACTATGTATGTATGGACTATAAGGGGTTATAGCAAGAGATATAGATATTATTACACTTTTGGGTAGATTTTCCTCCAAGTATAGTTTTAGTGGCTTAAGTGTTGAAGTACACAAGGAGGCCTAGGGACATTTTCTTTTATAGCAAAGGTAAAAACAAAACAAAACAAATTATCTTCAATATGATTGATATAGTCCTTGCAAAGCTCAGCAGTTTCATTTTTTCTGATTGTGCAGCTCTACCTTCACCACATAAGGAATTACAATCAATGGGTACAAATCACAGACAGGATTGGCTCAGTTGCAATATTTGGTAGGATTTAATACTTCAGGTGTCATACAGTCGAGCTCTGCAGAGTATATAAAAATCTGGACAGTTGAACAGACTCTAACGTCTTTTACTGACCGAGATCCCAGAAATCATGGAGTGTGGTGAGAACGTCGCTTAAAAGGTGGATAATTACTCATCTATTATTGCAATTTCCACCAATTAAATGATTACATATTTTGCTTAAGTCAAGAA
The DNA here is from genome assembly GCF_001444195.1 of Xiphophorus couchianus. Lineage (NCBI taxonomy): Eukaryota > Metazoa > Chordata > Actinopteri > Cyprinodontiformes > Poeciliidae > Xiphophorus > Xiphophorus couchianus. The sequence goes on along the minus strand of NC_040242.1, from coordinate 111,634 downwards.
ACTCTTACCCTGAGACTGCGGTGCAAGTCTGAGTTAAAACACAAAGCGATAATTGAAGAAGTGGAAAGTAGAGCTACACTCACATCAGGTGTTTTGGATGAAATCGGACTGTTGGCATTGCCGTTCATGCTCCCACTACTACTAATTAAACATGATGGAAGCTAATAAAAACAAAGCAGAATTGACTGTTTGGATGCATAGTCTGAACCAACAAGTGGTGAGATTGTGATGCGTGTTCAGTAACAAACTCCTTTCATAAGTTCATAATTATAATTTTCAGACATTGTTTACATCTGGATTTACCACGTCCGCATTTTTCATCAATGACATAAAAGTAGAATAAAACTTTGTTTGATACGTATCCGATTTAATCCCACATATAGAAGTGGCAAAGATCAGATTTTTTTTTAGGGTGAAAACATTGGAATTGAGTCATTAAAACAAGGTCAAAATAAGCTCAGATATGGGTCGCATGAGTATTTAGCCAAACTGTTGGTTACCATGGCAACTGAACAGAGGCTGGTGGACAGGTACTGCTGAGTGATGCTGATTTTTTAAGTCCTCCATTTCCTCTAAATACCTAAAGCACAATACTAATACATCAACACACAATTTAATTGCCTTTTGCATTTTTTGCTCAACTGAAATGAAATGACTTGCTTTATTTTCTCTCTGATAAAAAGGAACAGAAAGATGCTTCCTTAGTCTACTTCATTGTCCCACTGTTGCTTGACGAATATCTGCAGTGTGGATAATACTACAGCCATCTACAATGAGCTCATTAAAAATTTAAAACCAGTTCTACTTGGGAACATGGCCATTGTAAGTCGATTGCCAAGACAACAAAAACCTGCAGCATGGATTAACCAGGTGGGGTTTCATGTGTCTCCCCACCTCTTCACAAACAGACTTCTCCACAATGAGTTAAAAAATTAAAATTAAAAAAAAGAAGTCTCCATGGCAGCTAAATTTGAATACTGGTTATGCGTTCAAGAACGCCAAAGCCATGTAATCGAATACTAGCCATTCACGGTGCGGTGGTTTGTTTAAGCTGTTGCTGAGACTAAGGCACTGACATGAGGAGGATAAATACGGGGATTTATTCATGTTTTGTGCTTACAGGAAGTCTCAAAGAGTCAAGCAAATAAACCAGGTTCATTTGGTCACCAAAATAATATTTTTTATGACTGTAAAGCCTTAATGAGCTGCTGCGCTTAAAAAACACTTCACAAAAGTGGAATAATTTAAGCAGAATCTGAAAGAAAAAAATCTTAAAACAGTTTTTGCTTTCCGTGTTACGTTTATAGAAGCTGCTTTGCAAGATATCTGGGTAAGGAGGACAGCACTAGAGGGATTATGATGCATTTTTTGCAGACTGAAATGTGTCCAAAGTTAAAAGAAAGTCAAAGTCACATAAAAAAAAAAAAAAACTTAACCATAACAATCAAAAACAAATATGCCACTTTCCGATGTTTTAGGCAACCAATTAGATCCCTGCTCTGATCTGTGATGGAAATCCAAACACTTCATAAAACATGGTTCCCTTAATCACATGAATAAGACAAAAGGAGTTCGGTAGTTATGGAGAAACTGTTGTGTTCCTCTTGTACACGCTGTACCTTGTGTGAAATCAGACTGAACAAAAACAAAACGCTCTCATAGGAAATCTCTGCAGTCTCCTCCCCGATGTTATCGCACAAATATCCAGAAACTTTAGGGTCAGATGGTTCTGATAAAGGCCCAGAAATGCTCCTTCGTCATAGAGGATGTGTGATGACAAACAGTTCAGGACATTTTGTCAACTTTTTAAACTGGAAACAGACAAAATTGGACAATTTGAGAGAGCAGAACTTCTTAAACGCAGTTTTGGTTCAAACCTGCAAATTTAACCTCTCTGGATGAAATAAAGAGCAATGACATTTAGCTTTACGGTAAAAGTTGTTAAAAAAAATCAATAAACTGGATCATGGCTTGTTAGCAGTCAGTTCTTTCCCCAATTTATTGTGATGCAATCGGAACACGTAGAAATTTCTAGTCACTCTGTTCATAATTTTGCTGACAAGAAACAGACCAAACTTGACTGAACTTAACCACTTTGACAAGCTGATAAATCTTTTCAAGCCTGTCAAAAAAAAGTAAAAATATTCTCATACATCATGTGAACCTTTCCCTGAACTCTAAAATATTCATATTTAGTCAACATTCAGCATTTAACAGTTGAGTTCAGGTTTATTTTAGAACTTTAAAACAGCCGGAAAGTGTATATTCTGATTTGTTTTTCAGTGTTAGTGCACATGATTATCCAACTAGGCAGGTTATCTTCGGTCGATTTATACTTAGAAAAGTTCATGCAAATTCTTTGAAGATGTCGGCATTTTAGAGAGTTACGTTCACATGGAACAGTTTATCAAAAAACATAAGAATGAATATCAAACAACTTTGAGGAATAAAACTATACTGACTGATGATCCTTTATCTTATATTGTGTAATATTGATTCCTTGCTCAACATGTTCTTCATTACAGTATAATTCATTTGTTTTGATCTATGGTCTCTTATCTTGTATTTGTTTAAATTGTAGTTTTATTTTGAATTTGCACAAGGCCTTTCCTCTGGGTCTCCCCAACAGTTCTGATTCAGAGCTCCTTATTGGTGCTGGTTGGAAATGGAGGCAGTTGCCCAGTGTCTCCAGGACGATTTGAGATCCAGCTTACGATGCAATCTCACTCTTTTTGTCACTCTCTTATCCAGCCAGTCATCATTTTTGTTAAATAAATCTAATTTTAATTTATTCAATCTGTTGCTTCCCTTTATTTTTTGTGGTTTTAGAGCCAGACCATAAATTGGGGACTTGTCCGGGATTGAACCCGGGGTCTCTCGCAGTGATCTATGTATGTTATGCATTTTTAGTTGTTTATGCTGAATTTGTGGATCCTAGGAACAGTGGATGCAGGGAACTGCCAACTAATTGGGATCCAAATTAAAGTTCAGACTTAAGACTACACCAAAAACAAAAAGCAGGACTTATTGTGTGCTGCCCCTCTGCAGCATAGGTGAGACTTAAGACATAAATAACACCCTCAGCATGACTTGTGGAAAAAGAAGACCTCTCCTAACAAAACGTCACGTCACCTTGGAAGCTCAGACCGACCGGCTAATTGCATAATCAATTCAGAGCCGAGCTGAACCACAGGTGAGACTCGTGCGAGTGGTTTTCCACGCCGCAGCGCTGGGACCAGGAGGAGGATGGGTGGGTGAGTGAGTGGGGGAGGGAGGGAGGGTGCCACAGATAATTGTTTACTGGAGGCCTATGCACGCCGTCTCCTAGCAACAGCTTTGACAAGCTCCACATCAGGTGTGGCTAACCATGACGGCACGCATTAGCTTCCAGTTGGCTGCATCCAAAACATGGATACTTGATCTCTCAGGAGTAAAAACAGGTAAACGGTGTAAGAGAGTTAAAGAGGTTCTACCTGCAGGAGTGAATTCAGAGAAATTCTTATGGGGAAGTGGAATTAAAATCTTTTTAAACATGAAACCTATTTGGAGTTTTTTGGCAATATTTTCAACCCAAAGTTGCTTTTATATTATGTTATGCAATGAGGCAACTGCAATGAAAGAAAGCAACCAAATCTAAGCAAGTCTTGCACTTGAAATAAGACAAAAATAACTTAAAAGTTACTTTTCAGGAAGATAAACAAGCTTGTTTTAAGTCACCAATTCTGAAATATAGATGCAAAAAGTACCAGCTCAGTTGGCAGATTTTGTTTTCCACTAAAAACGCGAGAAATTTCTTGTTACTAATGAAAAAAATATGCAAGATGCATCTTACTGGTAAGCTACTTTTAACTTAGAATGGTTGAAATAAGATGGGACTAAAATATTTGAACTAGAAACTAGATGAAATACTTATTTTGTTTTTTAAGTGCAAATCTACCAGATTTATTATGTGAAAACAATGAAGTGGTTTTAAGATTTTTATTTAAAATCTGCACAATTGTAAATTTTTTCCAAACACACACTGACTAAGAGTGATTAAGATAAATTGTCAAGTGTCTAATCACAGCTTGTAATTAATTATCTTAGTTGAAAACAGGAAACATGGCTGCTGTTTGGTTCAGAAACAACACGCAACAAAGCAATAGAAAACTCAATCTGTTAAGAACGGTTTAAGTCGTTAGATTGCATACATCTGCTCCTAAAAAAGACAAAGAAAAACATCTTGAGTTCTTCAAAGATAACATAAGTGCTTCTCCAAAATTTGTAAATAAAACTAACAATAAATATTTGTTTGTCAATTGAAGTTCAGTTTTGTTCCATCAGGAATATTTGTACAGCACCAACAAATCAGGTCAAGAAAGCACTTGATTTGAATAAACAGTTAAACACACAACAAATAAAAAAATAGTTATGTGTAACTTTAAGAGAAGATAAATATATCATTTCATGCAACTGCATCAGTTGGAACAATTGGATTAATTAATTATAACTGACCCGCCAAGTTACAGATCAAGGAGTTCAATTCCAATTTCCACAGATATCCTCCATATTCTTGTCCTGACGCAAAAGAAATTAAGGAGCGTGACAGGAGCATAAAGTAAGCATTAAAGGAGCGGCGTATGCTTGTAGCATGTAAGAGCCCAGGGAGAAACGCCAACACCAAATACTTTGGGTTTGAGCCAAGAAAAGCTGTTTTCCACAGGTCTGTGCAGGTTAGAAAACAGTTGATTTAATGAAAGGGTAAATGTCAATCTCTCCCTACAAATGAGAGGCTTAGGTGCTTCTGTAAACCTCTATATATCTGTAAATTTAACGGAAACCTGAGCAATTCAGCTTTTCCCCCCCCAGATTCACTACAGTTCTGCCTTACTTCCCGCATCCAGCAGAGAGAGGATGGAGGTTTGACACATTATCCAAGTCCAGAGGAGATACAGTTACAGACAGGCTCACATTAAACGGACGTCCGGTGCGCCGATGTGGCCGGCGGGCGAGGAGGGACGGGCAGAGAAATTCCACCGGCAATTTCATTAGCGATCAGATGGATGTAGGACATGTCTTTCCCCCTCCATTCATGCTCCTGGAGCACACAAGCAGCGGCAAACAACCAAACGGAAACTCAATCAGGCCGGACAGACGAGACCCTGACTTGGTCAGCTGCCTGCCAAACTGGGCTAATGCTTGACGTGACTTCCAGCTAATCAATTAGACCCAAGTGATGTTTCAAAACGCAAAAAATGTGTTCTTAGCTACAGTATGTAACTTCTTTTTCTACATATTTGTTCAAATTATCACCATGTTATGACAGAATGGTATGAGAGACAAACTGAAAAATCAAGGTCAAAAACAACCAATCAGAACCAGCGTTGTCAATTGTGCTAAATGAGCCAATGGGGGAGAAACAACTTACTATTACAGAAAAACTGTTTCAGTCGTCATTAGTGGCTATGCTAACTAGCCTTAGCATTCATGACAGGGAAGAAGCTGCGTCGTAGCAGAGAGCAAGGTGGGAGAGTGTGATTGGCGCGTAAGCCAAGGGTGCAGTTTTCTGGCCGATCAACGACTTTTTAAAAAGCCTGACCTGCTAATTATGATTTTGACCAATACCATTTTTTTATTTAGTCTGAAACATCACAAGTGACTATTGTTAACTGCAAACGTGCAGACATGACCTGGTGGGTCGGTCTGTCGGTCAAACCTCTCTCAAAGAAGAGCAGAAGACAGTGGCTGATCTTTAGACCTTTGCTGAGGTAAACAAATCGTGGGATAAGATCGGCTTCACATGTATCAGCCAATCACAGATCTCCCAAAATTAAGGAAATCTGTGCCGATAAGTCAGCTGGCCGATAAATCAGTGCACCCTTGGCGTACAACAGCTTGATTGACAGCACTAAGACCAACCTCCTGGCTCTGATTGGCTGTTTCTGATTGAGTTGTGTTTTTCTGCAGTTAGTCCTGCGAGACAGCAGAGGAGCTCCATTTGGTTTTTTCCAGATTATCTGTTTTATGCTGTCATGACAAAGTAACAGTGTGAAAAATGTAAAATATATATATATATATATATATATATATATATATATATATTATTTTTTTTTTACAAAAATTACATACAGTAACTTTAAGACTTTTTGCATATCCATACTCTTACAAAAATTAAAGATTATGATGCATTAACACAAACCAGTGCTAACCAATGTTTCAGGATTGTTCCCGGAAATTAAAACAATAAATAATATTGTTGATCACTTCAGTAACAACAATAAGAGAATAAGGCAAGTTCGCTCTCTCCAAGATTAATAAACTTTGATTTTGTACAGAACACTCCACACTTTAAATATAAAAAAATAAGAGCCAAAACTGATAATAAAATCCATAAAAAATTATATCTCTAAGCAAAATTGCCCTTCAAAATATATCAGAATGGAAATGATCAAGCTCATTTTAATTTATTATTTGATTATTAGCAACAGGCTTCTTTACAAAACTGGTGAGCGCTTCACAAATGGGAATTTGTTTTAAGAACAGCATTTGTGCTTGTGGGACAATGATTGCTGTGACACAGTCACAACCTTACAATTACCTAAAACAGCAGTAATAAATAGTTCTTATCATCACAATAGTACAGATAAACATCATGATAAAACTTTAAGTCTGTATCTGTCACTGCTAAAAGGGGCAGTGAGCGATACGGTTTTTAGCTCTCCCTGCCATGTCATGATGGATTTTTATGCCCATCATGACTTCATGATTTAAAACAAAAAAATCAATCAGGAAAACCTTCAATTCCCTAAATAAACTCAATTATCCCTAAAGTACTATCTGCATACTTTAGTCCTGGATACAACTAGGCCTGTTAATCGCATGAGAAATTAAAACAAGCTCAATAATTTCCATTTCCCTGATTTATCGTGTTTCTTGTTTCTCTCTCTTTCGACCAAAAACTGGATGATTAAACTTCAGTCTGATGGTTCGATTCCAACAAGCCGATTTTTAAGGAACATTTTGTTTATAGAAAGTTCATAATTCATTATATTTGTTGTTTTATTTTAATTTTGGATATTTAAGATGTCATTAGAATTTAAGGTTTTTAAAAATCTTTAAGAAGATATTCTTGCATTATTGTTATATTCACAACAAAAACACAAAATCATACCAGGTATTTTTGGTCTAGTTTCTAGTACAAATATCTTAGTTCACTTGAAATAAGACAAAACTAACTCAAAAGTAACATTTTAACAAGAAATAGAGGGTTTTTTTAAAGTCAATAATTCCTTAACATCAATGAAAAAAAAAAAAACTAGTTCGATTGGCAAATTATTTCACTTATAACAAGACATTTTTCCTATGACATAAGTGAAATAATCTGTCAATGGGACAAGAGCTTTTTTACTTGCAAGTCAGTACATTTGAAATAAGACGAAACTAATATAGTTGCTCTAGAAACTAGGTCAGAAATACTTGGTAAGATTTGGTGTTTATGCAGTGAAAAAGGCCTCAAAACAATAATTATCACTATTATTAGTGATAATTTATCACTAAATTTGCTACGACAGGCCTAGCTACAGCCCAAGTTCAAACATCTCCATCAATAAAAGCATCTCTAGACGAAACAAAACAATTCCTGCTTGGGTTTATTCTCAGACGCCTCCTGAAGTCTGCTTCACAGACGGGCCAAGACGGCGAGCCTCGCCCGTTAGCTGGCCAGATGACCCGGCTGACAGCACACTGCATCTTTGTCTCTTGAGTGAGGACAGCAACGACGCCACGGCCAGTGACCCCCACAAGCTTGTTGTGACATCTGGCACTGGAATAGTGCGACGTTATCAGCTGGGACACTTAACAGAAGGACAACACACCAGAATAACCCTCTTCACCTCTGCCAGGGAGGCAAACAACAGCCTTCTCAGCGGGTTGCTTTTCTGTGTGAGGCGAGGCACGGAGTTAATCCACAGAAAGCAGAAGCTCAGGTGGTGAGAAAAAAAAAAAAAAGAAAAGAAAAACACCTGACTGTGTAAACGGCAGCCTCATTGCTTTAACATATGGCCTTTAGTGTTTGAAATTACACCTCTTGGCATTTTCCCCTGAAGCTAAGAAATGTGTTAACAAGGCAGTTGGTTCAAAATGGGATTGGCTTCTGCTACGGAGACCAGCGTGTTCCTGTTAAGAAACGTCGTAAATATGAACACATGATATTAAAAACTCAGTAAATCAGGATTTGAAAGCTAAAATAAAATTAGGGTTGAGCTAAAATTACAGCTGAGAAACATTTATCAGTCAGTAATATACAATTATTGACTAGTTTTGTGTTTTATATAAATACTGCCAAACTGGTGGTGTGATATTTCCTGTTTTAACAGTTTTCTCTCCTCGTCGTCGTTGTTCATTTTTAAGAACATTAGTGGAACCTTTAACTGCAGCTGCGGCAGTTGCTCAACATGCTGTTGCTAGGTAACCAAGGAATGAGAGGGAGTTGCTAGGTAACCAAAGTGTGAGTGAGTTAGTTGATCCCACCAAACTAGCTTAGCCATGACAGATTGAGCAGCTAAAGGTTCAGTGAACTTACTCAATATCAGACGTATTATCTATTGATAGTCTATCACAATATACAATATTGATTTATTGTCCATCCCCAATTAAAATAATTATTGATCATCTAATTTTTGACTCAACATGGTTCAATTTTTAGTAGGATAATCTTCACATTAGTGTTGGGCACTTACCGCATTGTTTATCATGACAAATTTAAGATTTTTATTTATTATTGTCATGATGAATTGCAATTATTGACGTTTAAACGTTCAAAGAAAACCCTAAAACTATCCGGATCATCAGGATTGTTGTTTATACTGTTTTTCCCCCACCGTTTGTTCAATAAAAGGTGTATCAATCAATTTGAAAGAATAATTAAGTGCAGTTTAGTGACACAATTTATATTTTTCTATGTGACTGGTGCCTATTACAATAGAAATGCTTTTCAAGAGCAGCACACCCCTCTACTTCGCATTACATTTCCAGTTGAAAATGTAATAAGTAGCTTTAAAAACGTAGAAATCTGCAGGTATGAAGCGTAGATTCATGTCGTTTCCCTAAGCCAAAATCATCAGCTATCACTCATCCACAGTCACACAAGCTTAATTGCCCTGAAGGGGCCACCAGGGGCCACCTGGCACCCTCAGCAGGAGAGGAGGAGCGGGGGGAGGAGAAGTGTCAAAACCAGCCAGAACCACCGCCGGCAGGCATCGCTCACTTCAGCTGAACGCATAATTCAACCTTATGGGATAATGTCAGCCATTCATCAAGTTTTTTTTCTTCCTGGTTTATTAAATGGAGCATCCAACACCTAACAGCAGGCACACCTCACTCTCACACACACCTGTGAAAGCTCGTCAGTTTGCTCCTGCTTTGCATACAAAACAAAATGAGTAGGTAAAAAAATCGTGTTTTATTTGGAGTGAAATACAATTGGGTCTTCCTGAATGTGGAAGTAAAAGAGATGTCGACGTGACAGTTTCTCCACAAAGCTTGTAGTTCCCCACTTTGATAAAGATCTCAGTAGGAAAACACTTCTGATTGCTCCATCATGGCCCCAGCAGGTGCAAGCTGGTGAACTGGAACAACCCTGAGAGTTTTATTCACCCATATAGGGGCAAGTTTAAAACATGCAAAAACACTGCAACAAAACTTGCAATACTTCTACACTTAAACATCTAAATACTGTTTTCTCCATGAAAACAAAATCGATCAAAAACAGGCAGATGATAACCACATTGAGGAGACATTTGGCATCAATCTCCACGTGTAAAATGAGTTTAATGTAGCTAAAATTAATGAAAATTCAGCTTTTGGTCGACTTAAAAATGACTAAACCTTTAAATAAGGTGCATGCATTTTCAACTACAAAATAAATGTGTATTTAGCTGCAATATGCAGCTTTTTTTGGATATGCAGTTGCTATTGAAAATTATCCAATAAACATGCAACAAAGCTTACAATAGGTCTACCCTTAAACATCCAAATGTCGTCTACTCCTGAAATCAAATCAACGTTTCTCAACCAAACAGTTAATATCCACATTAAGGAGACGTTTGGCATCAATCTCATGGTGTGAACTGAGTTTCATGTAGCTAAAATTGATGAAAATTCAGCTTTTGGTCGACTAAACATCCAGGTAAGGTGCACGCAATTTTCAACTTCAAAATAAATACGCATTGAGCTTCAATATGCATTTTTTGGAAAAGCAGTCTCTGTTGGAAATTATCCAGTAAACATGAGAATGTGCACACAGACATTTGATGGGCCAACTGATTTTGAAATCCAGGAAATAACCAAAATTCAGAAAGAATCCGTTTATCCGTCCATCTAAAAATAAACCCACTTCAGAGTAAAGTGTGACTTTGCTTCAGGTGTGCACAAACAACACTTCTTCTTAAAATAAAGGTGTCAGGAGAAGCTCACTCACCACCCAGGCGAACTGGAAGGGAATCACGATCTTTCCGGCTTCGTCGCTCTTCGCGTTGTTCTTGGCGGCCTTGAAAGAAAACGTATTCCCGCCGAGAACCGGCGTAGATCCGGCTCCGAAGGTGCAAGCCCCGGTGGTGGCGACCTCCATCTGGTACTCCTTCAGGCACACTCTCAGGTAGGTGTCGCACTCGTCCCGGGTGCAGCGCAGGTCCTGGGGACTCCTGGGGCCGTCGCAGCACTCCCCGTCCGCCAGCTCGCCGTTCACATTCTCCACGGAGATCAGCTGCAGCTCAAAATAGCCGGTTGACAGGGACACCTGGAAACAAGGAGGCCAAAATTAAATGCAGTGGGGTGGCTCCCCCCCTCTTCACTTCTTTAGAGAATGAAAAAAAACAAAAAAAAAAAACAGACCACAATAGCATTTGTGCAGCTAAAAAAAGCAGAGCCGGGTGTAGGAAGTTGTCACGGTGCAATCAGATTGTGGCAAAGACGCAAAAACGGATTTTTATTCATTTATATTAATAGTATCGCTATGTCAACAGGAATTTTTAAAGTGGTTTGACAGGACTTGTAGCTTAAGTGTTCAGACGGTGATAATTACAGAGAACACTTGTAAAAAAACATGGATACAAGAGAGCAGAGCCAGAGGTGGGGCAGGAAATGTATACAGGTTGGCACCACTTGGGTGGCAACATTGGTCTAAAGTCAGGCTGGTGGCCAAACTGGGAGCTTTCATCCTCCCAGTTGCTTCAATTAAAACAAAGGCTTTCACAACAATCTCATAAATAAAACGACAATACCACAAAAATAAATCAAAACCTCATTTTATTGCGTATACAGAGTAATTTGCAGGATACTAAAACCAGGTGTGGGTTGGTGATTGCCCATCCCAACTAACATGATCAAAACTTGTCTTCTCATCTGCTAAATTTATTGGTTCGATATATTTCCATATAGGTTGTGTGTCTAGATTGGGGTCAGGACATTTATAAGCCCCCCTTGGTGGCACCAGATGTATAACTGGTCTAATTGGGTCCAATTAAGGGCAATAATCAGGCGTTCCCCCACCACATCTCGGCAAGAATTAAGCAGGTGAGCACGCAAATTAGCCACCGCAGCGGTCAATTGATGCAAAGCAGCAACTTCCAACTTGTGCCGCGACACTTTGCATGCAGGGATTTCACACGAGCAGCTCATGAACCGCGGCTGCGAGCCTCAACCGCGATGCAACTTCCAACTTGTTCCGTCCGGGCCTCATTGTCACCCGCCAACAATTGAGATTAAGAGAGAGAATCCGAGCGAAACACGGAGAGCAGCCGCTACCAGCCCCTCGGACTTGAGTCCTGTCATGGTAACGTGCTCCACAACTGAAGGGCTACGCAATTCAATTATCGATTAAATATGATGCGAATATGCAGCAAATCCATCTCAAACCGACGCCCACCAAGTTTCATCTCGTTTAATTGATCTAAAGAGGAATATGTTGCTTTTTAAAAGAGCGTCCTTGTGTGCAGGGGAGGCTGGCTAAAATTCGAGTCTCCTTACCTTCGTCCATAACGTCAACAGCAGGAACACTATCGGGAGGCAATTCCTAATCCTGGTGCGGTTCCACATGCCTCCGATTAATTAGAGTGACATGTGAGGGAGGGAGGGGGGACAGAGAAGCGATAAGAAACAGACAAACAGCCGCGGAGCCGGCGACCAGTGTCTTCTCTGCTGACATGCAAATCCACAATATTTCGCATGCGCTGCCGTCCTCTCCGCCGTGGCAGATCCTCACCGAGGCATTACGGATTGCGGCGCACTGATGGCTCCACGCACGGCAGCGTCCCTCCGTCAAATCTCTCCACACAGCAACTGAGATGTTTCGCAGTCACAGCCTGAGGAGAGGATGTCTGCTTTGATTGGCAGCTCCGCAAACCATTTACAAATTGGCCTGCAGGCAGTCTCTGAGCCAACCGGATTAGGGGGCGGACAATAGTTAACAACCCCCCACCTCCTCCACCTCCTCCTCCTCCTCCTTTACCACCTCCTCTTCTTCTTCTTCTCCTCCTCCTCACAAAACTTGGATTTCTGTGGCTCCACTTTAATTAAACGCTGCTGCAAAAGCGTCACATGTTTTTAGTTTATAACCTAAAACAAGTTCTATATAAGTTATTTTTAGATGATTATGACCATATAAAATGAATAGCCTATAGCATAGTATGATATTCTACTAATGTGTTAGTTGAAACTCTTTAATTTATTGCAATTTGACTTAAATTTATATATTTTTAAGCGATTACTTAGCGTTAAAAGGTAAGATTGCCCGTTAAAAACCAGCGCTTTAAAAGCAATGGAGTTGCAGCAGTTTATAGCGCCCTCTACTGTCCGTGCAACTTTAAGACATGCGTGATCAGCCATGCCAATATGACCACTGACAGATGAAACGAATAACACTGATTATTATTATTATTAACACAGCAGTCTATTTTTTAAATTTTGCACTTTAAAAACGCGACGGCATTGAATCAAATATAAAAGAAAACAAAACAGCTGATTTTAAAAATGCAGAAATGCTCAATTCCGCCTGAAAATATCACAAAATTGTATAAAATGAAACAATCTACATACATTTTTAAATCATTTCTGTGGATTTAGACAACTGCAAGCAGCTGGACACCAAAAGCAGAACAATTATAGTTAATATTATGTTATTTATAAGTAAGTTTCCATCAAAAGTCATTATCTTTTAAACTGTCCCATAACAGTATGTAACCATTTATCAAATGAAAACTTCTTTGTGCTTATAATGAAATAGAAAATGAAGTTTATTTTCCTGTCTACATCGACATGAGACTGAATGCAAGTTAAATGTATTTTTATAATAAAAATAGTTAGGATTTTAAATCCTTTTTAAGAGTTTATTTTATGAATGAGAATTACTTTGTATTGTTAGTTAAAATAGATGAAGGTGTTACAAATAAATGAAGATAACTAAAATAAGGAGTAAATAAAACTGAGAATAAGAGACTTCAGAGTTAATATTAATATTTGTGCATAGAAAGCAACAGCAGAATAATTTACAAGTTAAATTAAAGCTTTGAAAAATGTTTAAATAATATCTGGGAGGTTACTTGCAGACAGCAGCAAGTTATAAAGTCTAACAGTTACTGGGAGGAAGGATCTGCAGTAATGCTCCTTCATGCACATAAGATGCTGCAGAAAGGTTAACATCCACCTCTAAGTTTTTAGATCTTATCCACATGAAAATATAGTTTTTCTGAAAGAGTATTTAAATAGGTTTTCACTTAAAATATTCCATTAAAATGTAACTAGCATTAGCTTCTTTAGCAATCTGAGCTAAACTGGCTCATCTGTGTGATCCGTTAGCCTTGACCAGTCATGTTTCCAGTTCAAGACGGTTTCTTCATTGGACTGCTTTTGATAGATATTGACCACTAGAGCTGCAATTTTGGGAACGTTCTGACCCAATTGTTGAAGCATTGAATTCACTCTGATCCGCATGCGCGCCCATTTCCTGCTTCTAGCACATAAACTTTAAACAAAGCGCTGCCTGATATAACCCTCATAAGTCTTAAAGCCCCAATCTGATTCCTTCATGTTATTGTTCTTGTCGATGTGGTTGATCTTGAAGACGCAGATTTTGGAACAAGAGCTTTGTCTTGGTCCCGGATGAAGTGAATATAATTCACTTTAAAAACTATCTGCAGGTTTCAGTTCCTGGTTTGTTTCTGAACTTCCCAGGTGAACAGTTTGGTTCAGATGGTGGGAGCGTGGAAAAAAATCTTACGTAATCCTGAATTTGTTAATTCTGGAATGACCTGACCTTAATATTCCAGAAAATATTGGAGCATCAATACTTATAAAGTGGCTCAGCTATTTATTTCTTTTTTAGAAGAGAAGCAGTCTAAGGTTCAGAGAGGATTATAGCAGAAGCTAAATTGGTCAAAGTTCAGCTTGACAAGGATTTTCATCAAGATAACCAACATGAAAAATGGTAAAATTGGTTTTGACAGAAAGACGTCAGATACGTCCTTCCATCATGGCAGCTTGTTGTGCATGTGGGTTCCCAGCTGGAAGTGTGATTTGTTTCAGAAATGTTCTTGGGTCTTGGCAGCTTTAATCCTCACTGCTGCAGAACAAGTACACCTTTTGTTTTTTACGAGTTTTAGCACTACAGTGGTGTTTATTAGACAGTAAGTAGGGTGGAGAGAGAAGAAGAAGACATGCAGAAAATGATCCGAGACCAGAACTGGAACCCAGAACCGCATCAATGACTAGAATCTACCCATGATGCGTGTTGACTACCAACTGAGCCACCCATGGCCACAGCACACCCTTTTATGTCAGCTGTATTTCCTATTTAGTACATAAGTGACGCAGTAAAAGTTCAAATAGGTTTTTGAGCATGACAAGAAAATATTCAGTCAGAAAGAGTCAGAAACCTGCACCTTTAATAGGCCAACATTGTGCCATCTACAAGAAAACACTATATAACAAATGAATTTATATAAAAACATAAAGGAAAAACTTCATTTAGCTTTTAAAGCAGGCACTTGGACTGGAACGTTTCATTTGTGACTCCTGATTGTAGTTAAAAATTGTGCAAATTTGGCCCTCGAGTATGTTAATCGGATGCAGATGGACACTTTTTGTAATTTTTAAAAATGAAAAATCCATGGTAAGTTAATATCTTAAATAGAAAATGAACAACACAGTGATGTTTTTCTTTTATGTTTATTTCATAACCCTCAAAGGTCCTGCGACCTTTTACTCAGAAACTCACTTGGACTAAACACACCAAAGGTTTTAAAAGAAAATTAAAATTTTTGTTGCTGGAAATGAACTAAGAAGATTTTAAGAAACCAAAAAAATAGAAAACAATTGGTTCAAAAAGTTAAATAAATGTAAACATTGAGGCAAATGTCATACTAATGTTGGTTTTGGTAAGAATCAAGTTTATTTATATAGCAGCAAGGGGCTTTACATCATAAAAATACAAAATTACAAACAATTCACCAAACCGTCAATGATTTAACAAACATTACATTTTGATGTGATCATACACGCCAAATCTGTTGGTCAATGTTTCATTTACTATTGTTCAAAAGCAAGTCTATACAGGTGGGTTTTTAGTCTTGATTAAAAGGAACTCAGTGTTTCAGCTGATTTGCAGAATTAATTCGCAATAACCCTGCTTCTGTGTTTTTTTCTGGAGAGAAAATCTTAATTTTGGCCTCTGAGGACTTTCAATTTGTCTTTCAACCGTTCTCTACAGTAGAATCCAATGTAGGTGATATTTCTGCATCCCAACCGGACGTCCCTGTGCAGGATGAGAAGCTGCCAATCAAAGTGGAGGTGACAGCCGCCCTCCCTTCTCTCTGCATGTCACTGTCTCGCTCTCATCAGCCGACTGCCAATCGTCAGATAGGCCACAAAGGATGCTGCAGATAGCCTGAGCCGCTGCAGACGCTTGGACTGGAATGTTTCACACGCGCATGTAAGTAGGCTTAAGGTGGATCGCACTCAGTGAAGGATCTTAGGTAGTGAGCGAGATGATGTGTCAGTGACAGGGTTGTGACAACAGCTTTGGGTTTTTCTTTACAGTTTGTCTAATTCAATTAGTTTTATTTAGTTTTTAAAGTGAGCTTGCTAGTTTTTATTAGCTAAATATTGTTGACCTTTTATGACTAAAGGACCAAGATTGCACATAATAATAATAATAATAATAATAGAGGAAGTGGGTTGCGGTCTAAGAGAGAAATTCAAATGATTGACTTTTTTCAATCTAACTACTACTAAAACAGCAGTTTTAGTTTTTTCATGCTTTGGTTAATTTTTAGGTGAAGAATTCAAAAAGTATTGTATTGTGATTATGCACAAATTGATTGGGTCATAAATACTCAACAGCAGGTCCATTTTTTTCAGAAATTTATTCAATTATTGCTGAACAACCAACTGACTCCGGTGTTTTCTCCCAACTTTCGCTGTAGTCATTTCCCCCCGGACTGAGAAGTTCCCCGGACTAGCATGAGTGCCGTAATTTGCCGACAGCTGACGTAAACTGCTTCACATCTGTTCGAAAATTAAAGTCATAAACACGAAAACGAAGGATATTATATCTCTAATTTAGATTGTTTATAAACATACTATAGTTCCAGTTAGTTTTTTTTTCAATATAATAGCAGCAGGCAGATTTTGTTAGCCCTTCTGACGTCAGCAGCGTCTCCATAGCTTCTCCTCCCGCATGGCTTAACAAAGAACATCCGGATACATTTCAAAATAAGAACATTGTAAGCATCACATCGTTTTATTGATTAACCCTAGTAATGACTTTGAGATGTTTATAAGAAAGGAGAGCTAAATATTGATACCTTGCCATTACAATAAAGACAAAAGTTTGTTTTGGTTACTAAAATTATGTGAAGATGACATAAGCAGTTGAAATTAAAAAAAATAAAAATTTTTTATTTTTTTTTAATACATTATTTAAAAAGGTTACTGAAACTGGCTTTGAGACAAAGAAATTGTACCTTTAACTTCTTATTTTCTTAATCAACTTTAATGGGAGTCACCACAGATGATTTCTGTAAGTTTCACAAAGATTTCTGTTCCTGGAACTAGCCAATCAGTTTTTAGTTATTTGGTTTATTTGATAGGGACAAGCACACAATTACATAGACAAACTTGACAAGTGTTTATATTTCAAAATAGACCTACATAAAGAGCATTTTGCATCCCAAACCAAAATCTGTTTGGACCGTTTCTCTTTCCCTTTCTGGTCTGACTCCGCCATCTTGTTTCTATCAACGACTCCGTTTAAAGATGACCAGCGTCGCCCTCTTCTGGGTGGCGGCCAAACTACAACACTGGCATTACGTAAAGTCGAAATTAATTGTTAAAATTTCCTGGCAAAACCTCCTTATTTAAAGAAATTGTTCCACATTTTTTCCATGGCTGATGGGAAATTCAGCTTTATGAAGTATTGTTCTCACGTCATGGTAAAAATGATATACAAATTAACACAAAGATTAGTTTTTTCCTTCCTTTTTTCTGTGTTACTATTACATTATTGGTAGCTTATTATTGTCATCTTACTGTCATTATTATCGTTAGTTTTATTTCTCTCTGTTTTAAAAAAATATATATAACAGATTTAAGAATAATTTCTAGGTGTACATTGACAAGGAGTTGGTAATTATTCTGATGTCTGGTTGTTATTTACAATTCTCATTATTACTATTATTTTTCTCCATAGATTTTCTTGTCTTGTTATGAGTTAGTTTGTAACCATTTTGTCGATGTAATATAATTTATTTGTTGTCTCTTTAGCCCAGTCTAGGTACATGAATATTATTTCATGGTTTCAGTTACAATTTGTTGGCTTATTGAGTCGGTAAGTAATATATTTCATTAAACTGAGATAAGGGGTAGGATTAAATAAATATTCACTTCTTCCTACACCTTGTCAATCAGAAAAGTGATGGTAAACAAATGATGTTGTTCTTGGTTATGTATGCACATGTTTTCTTTGTTCTACTCAGTGCTTGTTTTCTTGTTTTTAAAAACCTGTTTGAAATAAATAAATAAATCAAATCAAGACTAAAGCATTTTTCTAAGAATTTCATCTTTTTTATCTATTAAAGCTGCGTAAGAACACGTTTCTAATAATTTCAGATTTATAGTCTTTAATGAGCCTCGGCTTTATCCCATAATATCTGTAAAGTCACGAAATACTAATATTAGCAGCAAACTGGTGCAACCCCTGAATCCTAACACCTACCACAGGGCCTGGGGCTGCGTGTGCCTACCTTGTCTTTCTGTTTGCACACACCGCATGCGCCGAGTGAGGAGTGTGCATGTGTGTAGAAGGAGAGAGGGTTATGAGTGGGAGCACAGTGGGGGGTGCACCAGCCTCCGGGGGGGAGGTGAAGTGGATTCTTCTCTCATCCATTTTTCATGGCTCTTCTCCTTTCAGATCTGCAGCCTCTGTACATGCGGCTGACGGGTCGATTCTCTTTTATCTTTAAGCATCTTTTGGGGACTTCTCCGCATGTGTCTGCTGGTGTGACGGAGGCAGGGATGGGTCAAGGTTGAAGCACGCTGTTTTTAATCAAGCTCTAATGGCTACTTCACATCCCTGCCCACAAAGACGACACTCGTTTGCTGATGTTTTCTCATTTTTAATTGGATCGGGAAGCTTCATCAGCTTCCTCTGATGGTCACAGGATACCAAGTTCTAAATATTTTAGTGAAATCTATGTTTTCTGCATGGCAGATGGTTGCAACTGAAAGGAATACTATGGCGGACATGTATAAACGGTACTATTTAATAGCAGTTTTCGTCCCCAGCGGGTTAAAATTCACTCACAAAATTTAATCAAGTGTCTTTGGTCTTGTTTCTGGTGCAAATATCTTAGTACACAAGAAATAAGTCAAAACTAATTCACAAGCAACTCTTTGGCAAGATATAGGAGCTTATTTTAAGACAATAATTCCTTAAACTCTTGTTAGTTTATAAATCATGATTGCCTCCAAGTGGTCAAATTATGATTTGTGAAAAAAATCAGGAAATAGATCAAGCAGTGAGTTTCACTTTCAGATTGAGAAAAGTGTATAAATGTCTGAATCAAACTACCCAACATTACTGCCTAAGCATAATCGAACTATCGGGAGTTAAACATTTCAGTGAAACCCAAGTAAAACGGTAAAGAATGAGTACAAGAATGAAAATAGTGCAAAGAAACCCTATGAGCTGGATAACTGAGTCCAAATCAACTTTCATGTTTTGATCTCTCCTATCTTCATCTCAAGCTTTATTGCATTGGATTTTTTTTTAGATAAATTTACTTAACATATCGGTGGGGGTAATAACTTTAAAATACTTATCATGTAACCTGCTGAAAACATTTGATCAGATTTTATAATCTACAGTAGGTTGTTGGTTGAATGCCAGCTCTACGCCTCTCACAGTGTTGAAGATGACTTATATTTAGTACTGCTGCATTGTTATGTTGAATTTCCATTGGTTTATTTGGAGATATCCACCTTATTCATGGGAGGTTTACTGGGGAAACGATCATGGGTCTTTACTTCCGGCGCCCACCGGATGTAGCAGTGTTTCACTGTAATTTGTAGGGTTTTTTGCTAATCTATATTCATGATGGTAGTTACGTGTCTCTTTTCAGTTATAATACAATATTTAGTGGAACTTGTTCATGGACACACCGTCTGCTATCATAGAGCTGCTCAGTACAGAGGATCGTAATTACGAGTTTAATCACGGGGAGCGACAGGAACACAGCGTTAAGTTTAGTAAGGAAATGACAGTGAATTAGCGGCGCTGCTAGCAGCTCGTTTCTCTGAAGAACCGACAGTAATAAAGAAGAGAAAAGCAGAGAAGCTGGTCAGAGATCTGAGCTGCTGTTTTGCGCTGACAGTGTAAAATACCAGAACTACATAATATTCGCTTGGTGTCATATGAATTTAATTTTTTGTCTGCATTTAAAACATAATAGAGTTCATGATCTGAGTCTGTATCATTATGTTTTGGGCCAGAAACAATTTTTTAAAAGACAAAATAAAATATCTGGGTTCATTTAGACCAGGGGTGGGCAACTCCAGGCCTCGAGGGCCTAAACGTCTCCTGCAAATTTTAGATGCGTCTCTACTTCAACACACCTGAGTCAAATAATGAGGTCATTAGCAGGACTCTGGAGAACCTGACTAGGGTAAGGTCTGGATACCTTACCCTAGGTATCCAGGTATCCTCCTAAGCTGAATCACTTAGGAGGTGATTCAGCTGTTGGATTCAAGTGTGTTGGATCAGGGAGACATCTAAGAGTTGCAGGACACCGGCCCTCGTGGACCAGGATTGCCCACCCCTGATTTAGACCATCACAACCAGAACCTCGAGGTTCTCTGTTGCTGAATGTCGCTGCAAATCAGCGGAGAAATAACCGCAGCTGCTGCGCTCCAGACCGTAATATGGAGAATCTCCCCACTGGACTAGAACTGAACCGAACCACACATTAACCTGTTATAGAGAGCAACTTGCCACTGGAAATGATAAGATGCCCTTGTGGAGCTCAGTAACTGCTGTGCTGTTCTTAGCTGTTCTCTATTAATCAGATCAAGTTTAGTTTGTGGCAGCAACAGGTGTGTCTTGGACAGGCTCCCAAAACAAAAGCGGTAGTTTTCATCACCTACCGACAAGCAAGGAAACAAAAAGAATTTGTCTTAAAATTATAAACTTGAACAGAGAACCCAAAATGTTTTACGTGTGCCCATTTCATTGTGTGGATAGAAAGCTAAGGGAAGAAAACCCGCAGCTGAGTCAGTGAAGTAGCTAACTATGCTAGTCCGGGTTGTTTGCGGCCATTTCTTCAAGTCGCCATCCCTCCCCTCAACAGCTACAGGTTGCGGTAAAACAATATTGCCACATGTAAGATGTGATGGCTGGAGTTCCCACATATTTTATAGCCTAAAGCCTCTGTTAAAAGCCGGTTAGCGAGTTGCTAACATGTAAATAAATGGCGGTTCCAGTTAGTGGCGGAAGTTGCGCCCATAAATCACACAAAGCCTCATGGGGGATAGGAATAAGGTTGTAATATTTATGATTTAACTGATAACTTTTGATTTATTTAACAAGCAACTCTGGTAATCTGCAAATGCAGATAAAAAACAGAAGTCATTCTCGCTTTATTCTCTGTCCTTGGAGAATAAAAAAAATCATTGTAGCAACAATTCAAAGAAACTCTCAACGAACGGTTTAAAGCTTGGAGACAAAAAGCTAAGGTGTGCACCGTACCTGGCAGCTGAGGAATGAAGCTTTTCCGGAAAGGTTACGGATAAACAACCCTGTCAGCGCAAAGGTTGTTGGCCGGTCGCAACGATTCAGCGCGTTGTGGAGAAAGTGAATGCAGAAGAAGAGTTTTCATGCAGCAACACGATGCGAGGAAGCCATTAAATTACAGTGATGATTACAGTTAACCCACATTGTTTTTTTAAATTTTATATATTTTCCATTATCACACTTCAGCCATTTAAAATCTGGATCATCAGGTATTAGTTTGCACATAATAAAATCGCCATGACAACTGAGATGTGATATACTAAAGACCGCTTGGTAATGAATTACATTTAAATGTTTATGAAATGCTCGGATCTGAAATGATGAGCGTCGGTCATTCCGACCCGACGCCAATTCAAACCATTGGACTTTAAATGACGGCACGTCACAACGGATGTTTCCAACCAACCATCATCCATTTGTTTTCACCTTGTTGACATTTCATGGTCATATTATCACAACTGATGATTTAACCATTCTCTAATCTACTCAAAATCAGCTAGAAAGAAATGTACAGGAGAGGATTAGGGCCGAAGAAGATTACTTTCACTTTGAGTTCAGACTGAGATTAAAGGCAGAATTCTGAGAAAAGTCAGAATTTGGAGAGCAAAGTCAGATAAATTTTGAGATTAAAAACAAAATTCTCAAAAAAGTCAGATTTTTCAGATTAAATTAGGAAATTCTGAGGAAAAAAGTCAGAATTCTGAAATTAAATTCTGGTTTCTGAGATCAAACTCAGAATTATTTTGAGATTAAAATCAAAATTCTGAAAAAAGTCAGATTTTTAAGGTTACATTTATAAATTCTGAGGAAAAAAAAACAGAATTAAAGTCATCTTTTTTTCCAGTGATCTTAATCCTCTTCTGCAGAAAAGCGGTTGTGACTACCAGCAGAGTTTGAGGTTTTATTGAAATGATATTTCATGAGAGTTAACAGGCTCAAACATAAGAACTAGAACCCTGATGATAACAGGAGCTTACAGAAAACACTGACAGGATAATGCACAATTAAATTACAATAATTAAAACTTGAATTTACTTTAGGTCGTTACCAGAGTGATGCATCATCCTTCCCTTGATGCCTCATATTCAGTTAACATCTCTCTGGGAATCAACTTATTGGTGCTGAAATTCAATGTTTCGTCTGTAAAACTCAGCAAATTGTGCATTCGGGAAACGTGTGTTAGGATCCAGATCAGGCTGTGAGGACAGGCCGTTTCCGCCGTGTGCGACGTGCAGTCAACACAAACGCCGAGGCGTACCCCTGTTTTACCCTCATGTTCTGCTCCGCTGGAAACACCGCGAGTGTTTTTGTCTCTTCTCGTGCAGACAGCTCAGACTTCGCCCAGTTCAAGCAGCTGCTGCTGAGACGAAAGAGAAAACTGAAAGACGTTTACAAACTGACTGGAAATGAATAGTTGGGCTCTAGGAAACCTGAACCTCATCCTATAACCACACACACAATTATACATAAGAAAGGAGAGAAATAAAGCAGAGTTGAGGTGTTAACCGGTAGGACCAGTTGTTGACATTTTAAACTGATGGTCTTGATTTTCCTGTTTACGTTTGGGAACCCTTAGCCTTGCAGCTAGCAGAGAAAAAATGACGAGCTGTCTGAAAAGTCGCTCTGAGTTTAAGAGAGTATGGATATTTAACCTCTTTCATCGTTTCTTCTTTTCGTTAATCTCAAAGATAAAATTAAATCCTCAGATTTTGTGGAAGCTTTGAGGAACCAGAATGATCAAAACACAGAAGAAATCTGTTAAAAATCACAAGTTCTCCTGAGCCTTTCACTTTGTTTTCTTTTACAAGCAAAGAAAATATGCATGTAAACAACAAGAAAAGAAAATAAAGATTCAATAAGAATATTTGTCAGAAATATTTTCAGATTAAAGTTAGAAATGAGAAAGTTAGAAATTTCAGAATTCTGGGACAAAAATCTGAATCCTCAGATTAAAGACAGAATTTAATCTGACATTAATTTCACAAATCTGACAGATTTCATATCGAATCGTTCAATACTTTTTGAATCTATGCACCATAAATCTTGAACAAACTTCCAGAAAAGCAGCAAAACAGCTGAAACACTGACTTTCTTTAAATCGAGGATAACAACTGCACCTGTTTAGAGTTGCTCTTGAACCAAAATAATGTAAAGTTGCTCAACATATTTAACGTGTATTGATGATTTTAACGACAAAATCCAATGCCTGTCACTGGTTTTCACATTTGTTGACTGTTTGGTGTATTTGTGATGTTTGTATGTCTTCATAAAAATGTGATATACAAATAAACTTGATTTGTCTTAAAAACAAATCCCTTTTGGCAAAAAAAAAAAGACAGGCCAATATTCTAGGAAGGTGAACTAGTTGCCATATATAAAAACATATAAACCACATAAGAAGATAATATGTTGATAAATACATCACACGTTAAAAAGCACAGCTCCTTGCCTTGTGTTTAGGATCTGATTTGCATACAGATGGCGTGTGGCCGCTGAAATTGTCCCGGCTTTGTGCTTCACGCTGCAAAGGTAGTTATTGGATCTTGACTTGAGCATCAAAGGGGCAGCAGGTTTTAGGTCCCACCTGTGAATGGAGCGCATTTAGAAAGAGAGGCCTGGTAATCCATCTGCTGCAGAGACACACTCACACACATCCAGATGGTCTCTGGAGGACTCGGCCATCCCATGTGTCCAGTTACAACATGAAAGCAGCGGAGAGGCAATTTAAGGAAATACCCATCCGCCCGTGTCCGCCGCCCACATAGGAACGACGCAAACTGTTGATCACTTCAAGGATGAGCCTCATTAGAGATGTAATACAGTAAATGACTGGTTCTGCTTTGAAAATCAAACTTCATTCTGTCGTTTGCTTTCTCTCTGAAATGTTCACCTTAAATCTGCTGAGATAAATATCTTCCTGTTGGATCAGATGTGTTGTATGAAAGGCAGGCCGCAGTTTCATTCAGCTCCAAGGAGCGTATTAGTTTCAGCTCATTGATCACCAGCTGCCCTGCAGCAGCAAGAAGCAGGAAGTTAGCAGCTCGCAGCAGAGCGGAGCGCGGCGGCCGCCGTTCATCAGACAGACGAAGTCCTGAGGTGAACGATCCACAGAGTTAGTTTTCACTCATTCACACGAGAACACGACGGCGGGTTAAAGGGCCGTGTGGATACAAACAAAGGAGGAGGACATATCTGCCAAAACATCGCCATTTCTTAAAAAATCTCAAATTTCTGAGTTTGAAAAGTCAAAATGTTTTCAACTTTTAAAGCTCAGAAAATTTCCAAGTCAATCATTTTTAAAAGATTTTTCTCCCACATTTCTGAGATCAATCTCAAAATTTCTGAAATTAATCTAAATTTTTTTTGTTGTTTTAATTCACAAATGTTCAACTTTTTAGACGCCGAATATTCCAAGTTTGTTCTTGAAAACTTCTGAAATTAATCTCAAATATTTTTGTGTTTATTCACAAATCATCAACTTTTTAGACCCAGAAATTTCAGAGTTTTTTCTTGAAAAATTATGAAAATAATCTCAAATTTCTGAGTTTTTTGCTACCAGATTTTCAAGTATTTCGACGCAAATCTTTCCAAGTTTGTTCTTGAACATTTCTGAAATTAATCTAAAACATTTTTTTCAAACAATTTTTCAACTTTTCAAACTCAGAAATGTCTAAGATTTTTCTAGAGGATTTCTAAGATGAAAATTTCTAGCAGTCATGCATGCCCTCATACACTGCCGTACGAGAATAACCTCATCATATGAAAGTATTTTATTTCCAGACCAGAACGACAGAAAACATCTTATTTTGCAAAGGTTTGCACTCAGTCTTACATGTAGAAAAAGCCTTAATAGTAATTATTATCTTCTCACGTGCACAAAAATAAAATGGCTAAAAAATAAAACTGATATTGAAGATAAAATTAAGTTTCAACTTATGTTTTTGCCAACTGGAGTAAATATTTGGTCTGAATTTCAACATCTTTCTTTCTTTTTAATTCTCAGTTTCTTTTTTAAGTAAAAAAAAAAATAAAAATAACACACTCCAGCTTTTGCCCGAACCTGTTGTTCTTGTTACTCTTCTCGTCTTATTGACTCTGTCAATGATGATGAGTTCAAAAGCTTCATGTGAACACAAAATTAAAAAAACTGCTATCTTGTCGTGTTTTGTCAAGTGTAGCATGACGAGCAAAACAAGTTTAGAAGTAGAAGAAAGTTTATGCATGACCTTGTCACTGTCAGGGTGTTGGGACGGTATAGAGGTGGTAAATTTTAAAAGAGGTAGCTCATAAAATCTTCTTTATACTGGGAGAACAGGATAAGTTGATGCCTGGGCGTTTACATGCATTATTCAAGATTTTTCCACATTATTATTTTGATTTTTGTGCAAGAAACTACAAAATATACATTCAAATACAGTTTGAAGCTTCATAGTGCAATGTCAAAAATACCGTACAGCAATTTTCTGTACAGATTTCAATTACAATGAGAAGGATTGAAGGTAAAATGTACACCATCTTGGTGTTTTCCTGAACAACTGCTATAATTGCGTTTCCACAGGTGCAGATGTTGCTCTGCAAGTTGGTGGAGGCAAATCTGCATGAACAGCGAGGTAAAGGTTTTGTAGACAATGGCCGTTGAACAAGTAGGGCGGCTAATAAAACATCTTCAGTAAAAAACCAAACATCAAGGAAGGAATCTTCACACAGTAAAAGGACTGGACAAAGCAAGAGATAATGAGATTTATCTCTTCAAAAGTCTAAACTGCACTAACAACTTCAAATTAGTTTTCTAAAAATGAGTGAGTGAGCAAAAATAGACACATTTTGGTTGAATTAAAGCTCCAGTGAGACGAGAAAGCGCCACCATCAGTTAGGATTTGGCCCAGATTTTGGCTTGTATCTTGTGCCAGAGTTATGAGGAAGAAAGATCAACAAAGATTTTTCTCATCAGTTTAGTTAAGTAAAAGTTAAAACCACAAAACAATGTTTGTCCAGCCCTCAGAGGGTGCTGTGCCTTGCAAGAGTACTTTCCCTAATTTTGTCAAGTTAAAATAACAAATTTTACAGTATTTACTTGAGATTTTATGTGGGAGACCAAAGCAAAAAAGTTCAAACTTGTTTTTAAAAGTTACAAATGCTATAAAATTTATCATAAAGTCCCTTTACTACTCATACTTTGGTTAGAGAACAAAAAGCATCATAAAGACAGCAAAAAAAAAAAAAAAAAAAACTAATTATAATGCATTATAATCTAATTAATATCGTAAATTCAATCTATTATCTGGAAATTAAAATAATATGTGTCAAGAAAACTGGTATGGGGTTTGAGATCTATCCAGGTACACACAGAAAAAGGTGCATGAAGGCCTGAAGGAAATAAAGCAATCTTGTGTTTTGATTATAATGATTGAGTGTTTTGATAATGATTAAGTTGGACATGTATGAATACAATAGGTAAAATGACTGTGTGTAAGTAATCACTGAATGATTCTGAAGTGTACGAATCATGATCTGTAATGACATAACAACAATGAAATGATTAAGGTTTGATGATTTATAATAAGTGAAAGAGGTGATTAATGCTTATGATTAATGCTTAATGGAAATCAGCACATAGTTTTTAATATTTGACTGTGTTTAAAAGTTAATCAGAGAAAAGCACATAGTTTTTAATGTTAAAAGGAAAAGGGGAAAAAGGAGAAGGGGAACTTGTGAGTTCCTGCTGTCGCAAGCAGTTCTGAACAGATGGCCAAACGCACAGGATGGGTGGAGCGGTATGGTTGGCTAAGATCAACACGCTGAGGAAAGGACGGGACTTTCCATCCCAGCCAGCAGACAGGAGGGGCCGAGGGGGTTTCCGTGAAATCAGCAGATGTTCAGGAAACCACGTCAACTAACACTCCCCGAAACCACGTAAACTAACACTCCCCATACACATACATGGCGGAGAACTGTATAAAAGCAGACGGAAAAGGAGAAGTTCTTGTTCTTTGTCTGCGGCACCGAAGTAGAGCTAACAGAAGAAGCGGATCGAGGAAACAACAGCCGACCACACCCTGGAGCCACGGGGAAAGCTGAAGCTCCGTGCCGCCAAAGGGAGACAAGTTCCAATCGTCCAACCCGGGTTCCTGATTCGATCGTCGGTCTTGCCTCAACCCAAACATTGCAACAGACTTGGAGGAAAGACAAAGGTCCCGGAGGGATAAAGAGTTGGGTTTTCAAAAGCAATTGAGCCCTCTTTACTTTGCTTCTATTCTAAAGAGGATTTTTCCACACAAAGGACAAGGCCTCAGACCAAGGTTTTCGGACGGTTCTGTTGCTAAAGATCCACCACCAACTGGGTATGAGTTGAACTCGCTTCCTAAAAAGCTATCTCAGAATCTGCGACATAGGTTAGGGAAAGAGACAGGAGGGTATGATTGTACATGTTGATCTTATTACACTGCTCTTGACTTATATACAATTGATTATTGATTTGTATGTCACATATCCCTGCTTAAGCTTGCTTAATAAATTCTTACTCTAAAATTCTAATGAGGTTGGTGGACATTGGAATTAATTGAGTCATTTAATCATTTTTCAGTTCTTTTAATAAAGGTAAAACTAATGTACATGGTTCTAGTAAACAGGAGGCTTCATAATTTCCTTTGGCGAGAGTAAAATAATGACCCAGGGACTTACATCCAAGTCACTAAATTTAATCTAGCCGGTTCCAAGAGCAAGTTATATTTTAGAAAGCGAGCTACCGTTAACAGGAGTGGTTATTGGAATTATGCAGCTGTGAGGGCTACTCAGCTGACTGTTTCTTAACTGACAAGGGTCGTAACTTCTGGACTGGAGGTAGTTAGAGCTAGACGAATCGCTTTCGACACCAGTTTGAATAGATTATCTCTTATAGATCTCATTTAGGGTAATACCCAGGTCTTAGAGATTTTCCGGACCTGTTAGACAGAGAACTGGTCAGTAGTCAGCCCCGGAGGGTTGTGATGAAGTGGGCGGGGCTAGCTATTGCAGGATAACGGACATATGGCACAACTGCAAACCTACCAAGATGTGTTGGTCTATCTAACGGTGGCTGGAAGAAACATACGTCACAAAGCTGTTATACAAAGAATTGACTCAAGTAAACACTCAACATTTTGTAGATCTTCGTTTAAATAAAAAGTTTGAAGGTTATTAATACTTCCGCAACGTCCTGTTCAGCAAGACGTTTCATTTAAACATTCAGACTTCCTCCAATCAGCGAATACAAGTGTACGATGACGTCAATTTTCTGCGCTGTTTTAGAATTGTAGTCCGCCTGTAGTTTTTAGTAATCGCAGCGGAGGAAGTGAACGAATCCGTTCAAGTCCGTGATGGTCACGTTTCTAAATATTGAGTCAACATCCACAGCCATCTTGTTTGACTCAACACGCCTCTCTCGACGGCGGAGGCCGGTTGGTTACAGCGCAGGCAATTTCCGGTAAGCATTACATGCGTCACGGCTAAACGTTAGCATTTGGGACAAATTCAAAAACTTAAACAAAGGCCACACCTACAAGAAGCAATCATTCCTCAAAAGCTGAGAGTCCAGCCCATTTGTACAAAGCGAAGCGTATAACAGGTGACTGTTTTTTGCCCGACCAGTGTATTTCATAAAATTTTTAATTACATAATATTTAATTTCCTTTTGAAATTAAACAGAAATTTAACAGGCTGCTCCTCGAGCACAAAATGGCCAAATTTCTGTCAAGAAAATGACTGAAGATTTGGAGCTCACTGCTGCAAAAAACAAGCAAACAAAAACACTGACTAAAATCAGAAGGTATGAGGCACATTTTTTGCTAAAATATGCATATAAATATATGTGTGTGTGTGTGTATTACTTAAAAGTATTTAAAAAGGTGAGTAACAAACATTGTGCAATGGGGGTACCCCGGCCAGAAGCTAATGCTATATGCTAACTGTACCAACTTGAAAACATTTCATACATGTTGAACTCAAATAAACTGTCCCTTTTTTCTGATTATATTCTCAGAACATAATAGTCTTTTCTTGTGTTTGCGACAATGACGGTTCTGATAACGTTCTTCCACACTAAATCCCCCCTGGCCATATGAGTGAATCCCACTTTCAATTCTGGGAAAGTTATCAAGATCTGGTTCATCAGAACTGACACTTGCACTGCCTTATCTTCGCTGTGGGATTCTTTGAGCGATTGAGTCGTCCCGTTTTTCCGATACACATCTTGCTTTTATCTGATCAGGTTGTTTCTTTAAGACACTTTCAATATCAACAGAAAAACCGCAGAAAGATGTATGTCAAAGCAGTGATGTGTTGAAGATCTTAACCGCAGAAACCTCTAACTATCTTGTTCTCTTAGATGTTTATCTCTTTGATTCACATTTAAAGCTACAAATCTTTTCCAGGATTCAAGCTGTATAATAATTCATTAAAATGAGTTATAAGAAGGGAGTTTATTGGTTAAAATTGTTGTATTTAATGTCACTTAATGGTGATTTTCACCACTTTTACATTTAGCTACTGAAAAAGAGATATTTACCATTAAATAATACACATAAGTCTTAAAAGGTTGTCCAATTTGGACGTTCATGTAAAAAAGAACAATTCAGGTCATTTGTTTGTCCTTTAAGCTACATTTTAAGATGAGGTTTAAGTGGCTAGAGACAAATATTTTTTGTATGTAAAATAGGCATTTATCGTATCGTTTATCATTTATCTTGATAAAAATTCTGATTTATTGTTGCCACGATAATTCCTAATTTTAAAAAACAACAAATCCGTTCGTATTGTTAATTGTACTATTTTTTCCCCACTGTTTATTCAATGAGAGTATCAATAAATATCGATAAATGCAGTTAGTGTGATCAGCTTAGTGATAAAAATCACATTAATGTATGTGACTGGTGTCTTAAAGAAGCGTATAACTAGCAGGGGTATTTGTCAATAGCAGTATTTGTGTTTGTGGGGCTATGATTGCTGTGCAGTCACAGCCATTCCTAAAACGTAAGTAAATAATAGTTCTTATTGTTATTTTTAACGTTATCACGATAGTGCCACAAAATATCGTGCTAAAAGTTTAAGTTCAAATCGCCCACCTCTAACACAGAGTTAACTTTGGTCCATGACAAACAGCTAAACGTAAAATAATCGGGGCTGAGTTCTTTCTTTAAAAAAAACAGAATATTCAGTGTTTGAAAACAATATAAAGACTTTCCGTAAATTATAAATAATGACGGGGCACACGGTTATTTTGGGCATCAAACACATTTTATTTGAACTTATGCAGTTTATTTCAACACAGTTAGTGCACATGCAATGTTTAAATTATCACTGTATGTTTGTACCAAGTTTTTATTTTATTTTGTTTTTTATTTGAAATGTAAATATTTCAACATTTAGGTAATAAATTAACAAAACCTAAGCATTACCAGAAACACCGCCCACAATGTGTATACACTTTCAACAAAGCATAAAATTACTGAAATTAATAAATCAGCTATGTTTTGTATTTATAGCTTTTTTTATGAAATTTTTTTTTTAAAAACAAAAATTCAGTGAGACACCAGAAAAATGAGAAAAAAAAATTACATTTGACTCATGTTTACAATAAGAAAAAAATCCAAACAGGTCTTTCATTTAAAGGTATTGTGTGTAGGATTTGTCGCTGGACATTATTTTACCAAACAGATTAACAAGCGCTACAACATAAAGTCACAATGAGCCACTTTAGAGTCGTTTTCTGGAAATGTGGCTTCCAGACAGCAAGAAAAGAGGCAAACGTGACCAACTTTGCACACTTTGTCCAACAATCAAAGTGCATTTTTCAGGATTCCTCAGCAAAGCCAGAACCATTGTTTTGTCTAATGACCAGAGGTAATTAATCACTGTTCAGGCCTGAACAGTGGTTTTATTTAAGACCAACACATATTCTCTTAGAGGATACTACACATAGCACCTTTAACATTTTTCCACCTCAAAACATCAGAAACACAGTAAGAAGTTGTGAAGAAAATGCACAAATCCTTAACAAAAGTAAACTAAAACGCATCACAGATAAAAGAAGCAAACTGAGCATTTATAAAATTCTTGTATTGATGATTTTATTTTGTGACCACTGAGAACCATTGAGTGTCGACTTGTTATATGTGTGGTGGAGCATTAAGATGCAAAAGAATGCCTTAAAAAACAAAAAAGAAACTTTTGTTGTGGGCCTGAGAGATGGAGGTAGAAACGCAGTGAAAGTGGCTAAAATCCAGCTCATACATGATTTATTTAGTATTAAATACTGTATATTTCAGTAGCGTAAATATGGCTTGCCTCACTCTAAGCTGTCCAAAGTGCATTTAATGCCGTCATTAAGTAGGAAACTTAGGCGTTTAAAGGTGATAGATGTCTTAGGAAGTAAATTTTGTTTTCTTGCCAAATGAGTCAACTATGTTCTTTATGCTGCACAAAAAACTGGGAAAATTTACAAGCATTCCCAAATTTATGTGTAAGTTTACATCTGGTAAACCAAACCAGCAAAGAAAAAAATAAAAATTACCCCTCAAAAGTTGCCCATTCTAGACCAATTTTGTGATTTTGACAGCTGACAAAATTTTCTTTGAAAATCAGCAAATGGTTTACAATTTTTTATATTTATTATGTTTAGCGATTTACTTAAAGTCTAACTAACCCCCAAATCAACTGTTTTTTTTTTTTTACTGATACACTGCCTACGTTGGTTATTCAAAGATCTATCTTTATATTTCATTGCAAAGTTTGACATTTTCGTGTAAATTTGTTTAGTTTTGTGTTACTTTGCCTATAATCATGTTAGTTGTAATCTGGCCATTGCTTTCCTTTGCTCTTCCGGTCTTCCTTCACGAACCAAAGCGTAACTTTTTTTTTTTTACCAGACTTATATTATGCTGTACTAAAAACGGTGAACATTTACAACCATTTCCAAATTTTACACGATTAGTTTACAAAATGTACCAGCAGGGAAAATAGTAAATATATATATAAATAAATAAATACCCCCCAAAAGTTGTCAGTTGGACTGATTTTGTGAACTTTTGACAAAAACTGGAATTTAGTTTTACACTTTTAACCCCAATATCGCAGTTTTATATTGATAAATTCCCTAAATATGTTATATAGTGTTTTATTGTTACATTTCTGTGCAAATTTATCCATATTCGTTTTGCCTAAAAGAATCTCAGTCCTATCCTTTGCCATTTCTTTTCTACACCATTACACTCGTTTCCAAGCGAAGCAAAGCGTAGAACAACGGGCTAATTTTCACCAGACTGCTGCTTAGATCCATTATGCTGCACAAAAAACTGTGAACATTTCCAAACACTCATTAATTTTAGATAGTTAGTTTACATCTGATAAACTGTTCCAGCAAAGACGGAAGTGCAAAAACCCCAGAAAAGTTTTCAGTTAGACCAGTTTTGTGAATATTTCACAAACTGACATTGCATTGGTTTTCATTAAATTGAAAGGAAAAATATGCTTTACACTTTTTTTGTATTTATAATTTTTACGACTCGACATTTTTTGAAATAGCTTTCGTTTCCCCTGGTTCTGCAAAACTATAATCCTGAATTATAGCCAGACATTTCGCTCAGATGCATAACTGCCTTCTTCGTGAATCAGGCTCAACCTGGTGAACCTGAAGTGCCACCATAATGCTCAAACGCCTTTTTGTAATTTCATTCTTGCCAACAATTGACTCTCAGTTACATAACCTTCACACTTTGCAGATGCTTTGTCCTTTGATGATTGGATTATTTTTTTTAAGCCGTCAGTAAATCCGAATGCAGCTTTAAGTCAACTTGAGTTCTGGTCATTACTTGCTGTATATCTATTTATAATATGAACATATACGTTTTTTTTAAAGAAGCACAAACTCGTCTTTTGGCTGTTCTATTCGGAAAAGAAAGTTCACAAAATGTAAGCAAATGCACATTTCTTTGAATTGTGCTTATGAGACTTTCTATTAATGTTTAAAAGTTATTTTGAACCATCTTTTTCTACTGACTATCTGGTGTTTAGCCCTCACAGCATTAAAAACACATCCATAAAAAAATGATGTCAACTTTGTCCGCATTTGATAGGCGCATTTAGTTTCAGACTGGCCTTCAAGTTTAAATAGCATTTATATTATTAGTTTCTCAACGTTAAACCAGAAGTAAACTTGAACTTTGAAGTGAATACTATTAAAATATTTTTCTTCTAATGGTTTATGGCTTTATTTATTTTAAAACGCTGCATAATTTTTAAAACAAGTAAATTTTAGGTGAGATAAATATTGTTGCTGGTTATAATGTAAAGTGAAGTAAAATTCACAGCTGCCTTACAATTGTGACATCTTAGAATAGGTCATGTGGTTTTTGATTGTGAAGTTTCTACAACATGTATCAAAGTTTGACTTATTAGGTGATCTGGCTTAAGAGTTTTTATTTTAAAGTTATTTTTAAAATCCTTTTTTAGAGAATATGAACAAACAAGTCATCAATTAAGAACATTAATGCAAAATAATATCCTGATGGAAGCTCAGCGACAATGTACGGCTTTAAACATAAATCCATATATTTGCACAGTTTGGGAAGAAAATAAATCATTAAATGGTGTTAGAATCTAAGCAAAAGTATAATAGTTATTGTGAAAGAAGTAAGACTTCAGGGTGGAGAAGCACTGCAATATCTGTTAGTAAGGCTGAACCGACTAGAATCTGAAAAAATAAATATGCAAAGGCATTTTGAATTCTCCATTTGACCAATGAGTTGGTAGTCC
The DNA here is from genome assembly GCF_001444195.1 of Xiphophorus couchianus. Taxonomy (NCBI): domain Eukaryota; kingdom Metazoa; phylum Chordata; class Actinopteri; order Cyprinodontiformes; family Poeciliidae; genus Xiphophorus; species Xiphophorus couchianus. The sequence continues at coordinate 77,532 of NC_040242.1, read as the reverse complement.
ACAAATCAGAAACGCTCATCTGTGGACTTACAACGTGAGAGTGGACCAACTAAAACTAAAACCACTTAGGCTACATTCCCATCAAAGGCCTTGTCCGCAAGTAGCCAGATATCTGGAAAAACAAATAAATTATTGTTTGTTTTGGCCTTTCATCCAAACAAAACTCAGTTTAATATCACTAAAAACAGTTTATAAAAACTCAGACCAAGGTGGAGATTTGAGAAAACTCCGTATTTATGATTGCATGAGATTTAGGGTCATGGCCATTACAGTCTGCACCAAATAATGTGCCAATATATCTACATACTTGCTTTGACGTGACTCCCAAGCAACATTGTGTTGTGTTTTATTAACTTTATATTCTAATACGCTAATTAAGAGTATCTATCTGTCCACACAAACCGCCTGGAGCTATGTCTAATTCCTAACAAGAAATTGTTTTGAAGCAATCCGATTGGCTGAGGTAGGTTTTAGCTTTGCCCTACACTGCCCCCTATAGGTTTGGCATATTTAAAGTAACGCTGAGTCACATATTGGTGTGGATTCATGTGGATGAAAACCCTTTCTGAAACGGATCCTGTTTGTACGTGGCAGAGAGATTTGTTTTTACGAAGACCTGGCTACGTGTGTACAAGGCATTATCCGGGGAGAAGAACACACACTTCCAAATTACGCATGTAGGTTGCTGGGAGACGAGAAGAGTCAGGAGTCGTTTGCTTGCAGTTAAAATGTAAAACCTATTAGTTGTATTCATCAATACGAAGAGGAGAAAAAGTGCAAGCAGCTGCCTATGACGTCGATGAACACAATTGTACAATAACCGGATTGCAGCTCCTAAATAACAGTCAGCATTCAGAGTTATTGGGTGATCCGCTCAGAATGATTGGGAAAGAAAACAGATTTTGGGTGAATGATTGCACTCTCAGATGTGTGCTTACAATTAAGGTTATTGCATGAAATCCTGATTGGCAGTGTCGCTTTTGCTCTGCCCAGAATATCAATCTACCTGCATCAATGCTGATAAGCTAATGATCCTGATGGTGTTCGCTCCCCCTCTTTGGATCTGAAACTGATGGTGGAGGTACAGAAACGTCCCACTTATAGAGGGATTATTTGTAAACAGCGGACGCACATGCAACTTGATTGCAGCAAGAGCCGGACAGGCTTAAAACTCACTGGTTTCCATAGTTCGTAGCTTGTTGTCAGTGTACTACAACTGTTTATCACAGCGTGATAAAATAAGTTTTGCTACCAAATTGACATTAGTGAATGAGATGGGTCTTGAGGAGGCATAAGCTCTTTAAGAGCTTATGGCCGATAAATGGCGAGCGAAAACGGCACAAACGTCGGACATTACGATGACTACCATTGGGTTTAGCTGTTACGTTGTCAATATAAAGCGCTAAATCTCAAACATACGCCTGATATATACGAGAAAAAGGGACACAGTGCTTTGCTACTAATTGTCAACATTACAACAACTAGATAATGTTAGGAAAACGTTTTAAACCCAAAAGAATGAGCGAAGGAGAGGGAAGTAGTTCAGTTATACTAGCTTGACTAACGATCATGTAGATGTGACGTAGGATATCGGTGTGTTTTGGCTCAGTTACAAAATAAAAAAAGGTGACAGATCACAATAAAAACATAAAATTCTTACAGACAGAACGTTGTATTCTTTCTGTGAGAAATGTTTGAGTGTTTTTTTGGTGTTCAATTCTGAAACATAAGGTGGCGCTGTTGTCGGTTGCAACGGCAAGAGGAAAAAAAAGTGGTTTTTCTACATTATTTTCCCCCTTTGCTGCGGCACACTGCACCAAATTAATATCTACATCTCCAGGTTTCATTTTATTCTACCGCACCAACAATGGCATGATAAAAGAATAAATGTTTTGCTGTTCAGCGTTGTGCACATGAGCCAAATTTCCAGATGTAAACGATAACATGCAATGGGAAGTTATGCACACTGTTAAATTAGATCGCAGTACAGATATGATCCAAATGCTGGTAGCAAAGTGATAAGATAACCAGGAAAGCAGCGGTAAAAAGCCAAAGTGGTCTTAATCCTGTGTAAATGGGGCCTAAACTTTATTTTTAAGTAGGGTTTAGTGGTCTACTTTTCTAATTAAGTGTGGAGTCAGCTATCTTTTTAAATAAATAAAAGAGAAATTTATGCTGCATCAGCTGTTGCTAAAAAACTTAAACTCAATAAACATACCAAAGAAAAATATTCCAAAAAACTACCTTACAATTGTTGAATTAAAATCAACATTAGGCTTAAGCTAAAGTCGTTATATCTTGTTTTGGTGTACAACTTCCTAGAAACACAATCACCAAATAAATGATTTCTAACAAGTATTTTTAACATTGCACTTCACACAGCCTTATATCTCCCAAGGCATTCTTGTGGCACCGCATTTAACAGCATATCAGTTACTTAATTTTGCTTTTTTTTCTCGTTTGGAAACATGTTATCTGCTCTACACAAACATCACCGTGTTGCACAAACACTATGGCCGTTGTTTCAGATCTTGCATATCATTTTAACACTTCTGTGTGAGAATTATTTTGTTTTTACACATGAAATAATTAATGAAGTACCAGCCCTTTAATAAAAATACAGAGGACACTTGGATGTCTTCGGATACACAAGCTGGAAGTTAGCTGAAATGGGATGTTTCAGGATTATGAATAATGGCATGCTGATCATTGTCACATTCAAAGATTTGTTAAAAGTATAAGGTTGAAATAGTTGGACCTGAGATTTGGCAATTTGCTGATGTTCAGAGATTAGCCGTGTATTCATGAGTTTGAGGTTTTTCTTGTAATTTGTGTATAGAAAGAATGTTCATTTTGGAAATGCTAATTAATGTCTTCTTAAAGTTCCTATGGAAAAGAAAAACGATCCATTCTTCTCACTAATGATCTGCAAGGGTAGGTAACTTTTAAAACAAAGATGCTAAGAGTGGATTTGAGTGCGTTAATGAGCCTAATTTTATTAGAGCTTAAACTGTGTGTCATCAGCAAAAAAGGAAAGAAAAATACATTACATATATAGCTTTTATTTTATTCAAAAAGTTCTGCTGTACATCATTTTCTAGCATGATTGTGCTTCAGTTCCCTCAGAGTAAAGTTGGGTGTGATATCCCTGTGTGACCGAGGGTTGATTATATCTCGACTGGCACTAATTTCAAGGCTAATAAATTATTTTTCAGCATTGGGTAGTAGAACAGCTATTGCTTAAAGGACGGGGATCGAAGGAATTACATATGGCTTGCCTGAACACCTCAACGTTTTTGCATAACTGGGTGATTATCTGCTGTCCGGTTCAGATTCAGGGTGAATGCCGGGTAAATGTGGGTTAAATTCATTGTTAAAATGTTGCTTTTTAGGTACTTATAAATGGGAATGTGTTTCTAAATGGTGAGTCTTTGCATTATTGAGATGTTTGTGACTTTTAACTGCCTTCTACTGTAGGCATGGGCCGGTTATTGTTACTGTATGCCAAGATTACACCATTTATTCAGCAGAGATTAAGCTAACGCAACACTTCCCCTCCCCTACATGTTGTTAAAATACTGACAGTTCACTTGACTTACCTTCACATGTAACAAAGATAAATTTGGAAATATTTCCAGTCATGAAAAACACGGACAGTTGTGTTGTGTTTGTTTGTTTTATGCATCAAAATCAACATCACTGTAATATTCAATGTTTTTTGAGAACTTGTAATAATAGTTGGTGTTTTTCAAAATAGAAGCAGTAAGATTTTTTTATACATTTTTGCTCTCAGTTTTGGACAAGATACCATAAAACTGGAGGGAATCTCAAACCTACGGAGCCCTCCAGAGGACATGGGGAAATCTTTTTCTTTTGCGTTCCCTCGCAATAAGCTTACTGCAATATTTGCTGGTCTACTTTGTATACAGTCACGAATGTCAATCAATATTTCAAATATATACATATTTAAAGAGCCTAAATGTGCAACAAATGGTGGCAGAGGGCCGCACTGGGTTAACTCGGGGAATCTCATCTGTCACAATTATCGCTTTTTCCCCATTTTGATAATCATGCTTCAAACTTTACAAGGACTGCAACACAGACTGACCAGGCCAAACAATGCACAAGTGCCAACGATCAACGGCACTACAACACGGTCAACAGAAACTTTGACCACCCTGCTCACCCGCTTCCTCCTACACACCAGGCCAGTAACCTTCCCATTCACACTTGCTGACAGCCACGCCCACATCGACACACCCACCACCCAGGTGTCAAAGCCGCCTGCTCCGGGCATATCAGTAATTACTCATTTCATTCATACAGCTCTTACAGAGCCTCAGTGAAAACGTGTTTATTATTATAAACTCTTTGGTGAAAAAAAACTGATTGAAACTCGACTTTGCATGTTTACGTCCGTTTGTGTAAGATCGAGACGGAACTGCACATGAAAACGGCCCTTTAAAACCATTCAGACAACCAGCACAATAGAGACACAATTAAAACTGTCAGATGACTTGTTTCCCCGCAATAACTCAGAAATAGTCCAAGAAGTTTAGGTGTATTTTTATTTCTTTCCTACCTACGGAAAGTTTCTGTTTATAGGTTTGTGGTTCATTTCTATACTAAACAAAAATATACAAAACTTCAGATATCTCACAAAGAGATATTAACATTTATGAAAAAACCTTACATAGCTTAAAGCAGAAAGTGCAGTAAGAAAGGCTTACAGTATTCAATTATGCTGCATGAATTGATTAGTATTATTGTAGAGAACACAATACCTTTTGCAAAGAAATGCAAAAGAAAAAAAGTTTCCCCATGCCCTCTGAAGAGCTCCGTACAAACCAGCCCATGCCTAACTTACAAAGGTGTTGAAATTAGGCCTGTTGCAATAAGCAATGCATCAATTAATCACATGAGCCATTAAAATGAGCTCAATAATTTCCATTTGCATGGTTTATTGATCTCTCTTTCTACCAAAAATTGGATGAGCAAAGTCTCAAGTCTGGTGTGCTGGTCTCAACTAATCCCTTTGTTGAAGAACAGTTTTATTTACAGAGACTTTAAAATCAATTTTATTTAGTATTTCAGTTTATTTATTTTGGATATTTAAAATGTCTTCCATTTCTAGTGTTAAATGTTCATTAAAAATTAAAGCTTAATGATATTTGCCATTATATTACTTGAAAATGGTCTCAAAAACAATATTATCGTTTATCGCAATAACTTGTAGGGCGATTTATCATCCAGCAAAAATTTGTTATTGTGACAGGCCTAATTAAAATACCTAAAAAATGGCTACAATGATGTAAAATAGAAAACATCCAAGAGCGCCAGAGCCTTCCTTTAATTGTGCAGGCAAATATGACGAGTGATATGAAGCCATTAACAAGAGATGGCACATGAGAAATAGATAATTAGCATATTAAAAAATTATTTAAGAGAAGCTGCACCAGCGCCAAACTGGTTCTTTGTAGGAGAATATTTAAAATACATAAAAAATAATTTAAAAAAGAAGTGATAAAGACAAAAGAAGGAGCCCACCCTGCTTTGTGTACCAATGAGCAGAAAAGGCAACACAGGATGATGAGCTGTGAGGGAGCAGAGGGTGTGCCGGGCCAGTGTGTTTGACTTTAATATGCAGTAAATAATAGAAATAGTGGCTAATGTTAGTTACACATTGGTGGATATCTTGTACTTGGGAGACATGTTATTATGGAACCAGATGAAACTAAAAATGAGGCCCAGGGATTTGGGTATACGTTCGTCGTAGGCAAACGTCATGGCCTCGTGCAGCGGGACTTTGACGACCTCGATGAGTTCCCCCTCGCGCGGGTCGCCTCCGCCGGCGCTCACGCAGTTGTCGTCGGAAACCTCGGCGTAAAACATGGTCTGCTTCGAACCTATTAAACCCACGTTTGTTCTGTAGAGGACAAAACAAACTTGAAAATCAGTTTGGAAAAACTCTTGAACTTTTCCACATTTCCTCAGAAACTTAACATGAATGAATGCTTTTCTACTTATTTTTTTATGCATGAAAACGTGGGCATTTGTATTAAAGCCTCTTCCGTCTGGTATAATATTTCTACAGAATTTACACAACAGAAAAACAATAATGTGAGTAGAGAATGAAACTGGCAAATACTTTTTCTTCCTCTTATTATTTTTCACAAATATGGAAAATGAAAATACATCTTCACTTTTTCTATGCGAAAAATGAATTTTTTTGTCTTGGTCCTAAAACATAAAAGAAGGAATTAAATCAGAAAAAGAAAAAATGTGCAAGAAGTAGAAGAAGGTGATCTGCTTAGAAGAGACTAAAATTAAACTGTTTTTGTTTGTTTATATGGAAAATGCTTTAAAAACAGCATCATGAGGCAAGCATTCTATTGTTTAAAAAAATGTTAAATATAAAAAAAATTAAAGTATTGTTTATTTAAAAAATAAATAAATAAAATGATGTCTGAGCTGGTAAACATGACCAAACATCCTCCTTGGTAAACATGACCAAGGAGGATGAGTACAAAGATATGCTCCAATTTTCAGATTTTTATGAAGAAAAAAAAAACTCATGCATAATTTTCTTTCAACTTAATAATTAAGCTTGTTGCAGTAAGCAATAAATCTCATGATGAATTAAAATGATCTTAATTTCCATATGTGTGATTGTTTTTCTCTCTTTCTTCCAAAGACTAAATGACAAAAAACTTTGGTATCCATTTTATTTGCTCTTCATTTTGGAAATATAAAAAGTTGAAACGATAAATATGCATTAGAATGTTGGTCTTTCTATTGCTTGAAAAGGCTCTCAAAACAACAATATTGTTATAATCACGACAAATTTATTGAAGTCAAATACAACAATGAATACTTTTCCAAGGAACTACAGAGTAAAATCCCATTAAGTATTGTTTGGGGTTTTCCATTTCCTGAGCTGTGCTGCATTTTTGTGCATGTTTGCCAAATGGAAAAAAGAAAAAGAAAGAAAAAACAAAACAAAACACCCTTATAGGCTTCATGTGGGTTAAGATGACACCATCCTACACAATGGAAGCTGCCCGCACATAACAATGGACCCAGACGACACCAACAGAGCTGCAGGAGGTTTTCAAGTCAAATCAAAAACATATTTTCATTAGCGTTCAGTCACGCCTGTCCAGGTTTTACTGTCGGATGTGGGGCTGCTCACATCCTGGCAGCCAACATGTTGACAATGATGAATGGTTTCCCCTGATGTTTCCCTCCAACTCACTCACACTGCTTATTATTTTAAGAAGCTACAGCAGTTATTAGTTGGGTTTCATTTCAGAGGTTAAAACAGCTAGCTTTAATATTTTATCTCGTTACACTGTGCTTCCTCCCGTTTTATACTTCCCTCAGATTAGGAAAAAAAATATTCCAAATACTAAAACAGATGCTTACACCAAGAAAAATCAATAAGCATTAAAAATAAAATGCTTCATTTCTCGGCTATTTTTGCACATTAAAATCATTATATAAACATATTGAATTTTAAGCTATAAAATGAACTGAATTGTTTATTTAGAAGCATTTTTTCTTTCATGTTTTTTTTTACTAGCTTAAAGGTGACCCATCACTCTTCTTTGAACAAGTTAGGAAAGCTCGGTGAGCGATACAAAACATTTTCATTACGTTTTTTGCACCAAATTATACGTGCTGGAGCTCAGCCTGGGTTGCTCGGTAACGGGGTGGACTTCACTGGGGTTGCTCGGTAACGGCGCCAGTGCCTGCTGATTTGTGACGTTCTGAAGGTTTTTGGAACGGCCAAGAAGCATCAATTTATTGCCAAAAACAGGCTGTTTGTTTGTTTGCTTTTTTAAGTTCTTGGGTTGTTTTTAGTAGCAGTGAAAACTCCAATAAATATACAAAAATGTGAATTTTGCATAATAGATCCTCTTTAAATAGAAAGTACAGAAATGTTTTATTTGATTAATTGTTAGCATAATCGATACGATGACTCGACTACTAACATGATCATTTGCAACAGCTCTAATGATAGCTGGTATATTGGTTAAATATTGTTTTTTTTCCCTTCCTTTATATTCGGAGACACAGCATCTTGAACAATAATCCAGCTGTTATTTAAAGTCTATAACTCTTAGTCTAATTCAGTTGTTGCTACCATTCTTTCTTTTTTCCGCACAGAAGAATGGAAAATCTATTTTTACTGGGTATGAAACTGTTCTCCTTACACCAGGAAGCGACTCCTGAACCGTGAACAGGGGAATTGTTTTCCACTTTATTCATACGGCCTCTACCTTCTGGGTTGCATTTGTTAGGCTTGTCACCGTCTTTCACTCTGATGCGAGAGCGATTTTGATGGCCAGCAGATTTAAGGGAGGAGCTCGGAAGAACCAGCAGGTGGTTCCAAACCGAACCCTTATTTCTGAGGAAACGTCTAAAACGGCGCTAACCTGAACGAAGTAATCCTCTTCAGCTTGGAGGCTGGTATATCGTAGCCACACTCCTCCAGCACTTCCTGCCGGGCGATCTCCTCCAGCGACAGATCCGGTTTGTCCACCAGGCCGGCGCAGAGCTCATAGGTGACCCCCGCCAAGGCCGGGGGCCACTGGGACGAAGGAGAGCTCTCCTCGGCCGAGGCCGACTGGCCCTCTTGAGATTCGGAGGCGTCGCCCTCTTCGGTCTTTTCGGCGCCCTGAGAGGTCTTCGTCTTGGCCTTTTCCCACTCACACATGTAAACGGCTGCAGGTGGGAGACAACAGGAGAAATGCTGAGATTGATGAATATGAATTCAGCAAACTGTATTATATTTAAAGTTAAAAATGCAACCATGTTCTCGGTTGTGGTTATTTTTATCTAAATGGGATAAAAACAAGGGATATATCACGGCCCAGACTCCTTGAATTTAAACCGCTGCAGGGATTTCTGAAGCCGATTAAACAAGGTGTGTGTCGTCGTTTTAAAAGTGAAAGTGCACATCGGATGCTCAAAAGTCCAAATTTAGATCAGTGACAAAAAAAATAAAAGGTACCTGGACGGAACTGCTTGACGAGGACAAAACAGTGTGAGGTGGTGTTGAAGAGCAGCACAGATACGCTGCAAAAAAAATACAGAAAAAGTCACTGTTAAGCACTTTAATATTTCATTTCAGAAGCATGGATTCATTATAAAAGCTAAAAGCATTTTATGTTGTAACAAATGAAAGACATCCCTTCGCAACCAGCTCTGGTGAAAGCATTTTCAGGCTTTTTCTTTGCAGTTTTAACTTTTTAATGTTATTTAAAGAAAGGTTTTCCACATTTTGTTTATTTTTTTGTTGAATCCATTTGTTTGCATCTTTTTCCACATTGGAAGCTCAAATCTATACATCTGTAAGTCAGACTGAGTTTTTTCTTTTTGGGATAACGATTTTTAACCTTACAGGTCAAACCGACATGCAATGATAAACGAACAGATTTCAGGCTTGATTTTATTGCACCTTACTTTCTTTTCTTAAAGCAAGTTGTAGCTATGACAACTTCCTTTTATAATTTAAATTTTAACATCAGGCGTGTCCACGTAAGTAATAACTTCTTTTTGGTCAATAATTTCTTATTATTGTCAAATTTTTTCTAGTTCCAGTAGCAGATTATTTCACTTATAACAATTTTTTCCCCATGTTATAAGCGAAATTATTGACTTAAAATAACCTCCTACTTTTTCCTGAAAAGCTTCTTATGAGTTAGCTTTGACTGATTTCAAGTGCACCAATATATTTGCATTAGAAAATAAACCAAAGATTAAGATTTTGTGTTTTCCAGTGTGACATTTAATCCCAGAACGGGTATTAAAAAATAAAACTATTTGCATAAAACACTGCTCAGACAATAAACTTTATAAACGTCTTCATTAAGCTACATCAGATGACAAAGGTTTCCAAATTTATCTTTATATTGGAGTGTTCCTGTTCTAAACTCCTAAAAATAAAAGCGACCCTAAAATAAGAATCGGAACCCGGAGATCAGCAGGTCACATCGCTGGGATTTCAACTCGTCGCAACCAGGATCAGGACATGGAAATAAAACTAGAGCGAGGGTGAACGTGAACCGTCAAAGGGTCACTGCTGTGTCTGTCGGTGTGTGTGTGTGTGTGTGTGTGCGTCGGTGAAAATGTGAAGCCTAGGGTCGGCGTTGGGAAAGCGGATGTGTCTGAGGCGGCAGGAAACCCTGCCCCGTCTTTCCCATGCTCAGAGGGAAACCAGGAGATTGCTGTGAAAAGTTTCTAACAACAATTCCTGAGACGATGATGAACTTCTGTTTGCATTTTTAAATTTCAGATGATGAAAAACGCATTTGCGCTCCTTGCTCGCCAAAAATATACCTCATGTCAGTTAAATGTCACAAACTGCAGATGGGTCTGCAGTTTGTGACATTGTCTGGATAAGACAACAAAAGACTGAGTGGGGGATTGCTGTGACTGAATAGACACTCTGAAACAGTCAGGAGGCAATCTGCATTTTTATCTAAACCAACTGAAACATGTGGAGACGTGTTTTAAAGTCCCAAAACAGACATGAAGTATAGCATTCGTCCTGGTCGTGGAACACTGGACCAGCTCTACACCCTCAGCAGGGTCCTGGAGGGTGCATGGGAGTTCGCCCAACCAGTCTACATGTGTTTTGTGGACTTGGAGAAGGCGTTCGACCGTGTCCCTCGGGGAGCCCTATGGGGGGTTCTCCGGGAGTATGGGGTACCGGGCCCTTTGATACGGGCTGTCAGGTCCCTGTATGACCGGTGTCAGAGTCTGGTCCGCATTGCCGGCAGTAAGTCGGGCTCGTTTCCGGTGAGAGTTGGACTCCGCCAGGGCTGCCCTTTGTCACCGATTCTGTTCATCACTTTCATGGACAGAATTTCTAGGCGCAGCCAAGGTGTTGAGGGGATCCGATTTGGTGGCCTTAGGATCTCGTCTCTGCTTTTTGCAGACGATGTGGTCCTTTTGGCTTCATCAGATCGTGATCTGCAGCTCTCGCTGGATCGGTTTGCAGCCGAGTGTGAAGCGGCCGGGATGGGGATCAGTGCCTCCAAATCCGAGGCCATGGTCTTGAGCCGGAAAAGGGTAGAGTGCCTTCTCCGGGTCAGGGGGGGTGTCCTGCCCCAAGTGGAGGAGTTTAAGTATCTCGGGATCTTGTTCACGAATGGGGGAAGAAGGGAGCGGGAGATCGACAGGCGGATTGGCGCAGCGTCTGCTGTCAAGCGGGCGCTGTACCGGTCCGTCGTGGTGAAGAGAGAGCTGAGCCAAAAAGCGAAGCTCTCGATTTACCGGTCGATCTACGTTCCCACCCTCATCTATGGTCATGAGCTTTGGGTCATGACTGAAAGAACGAGATCGCGGATACAAGCGGCCGAAATGGGTTTTCTCCGTAGGGTGGCTGGACTCTCCCTTAGAGATAGGGTGAGAAGCTCAGTCATCCGGGAGGGACTCAGAGTAGAGCCGCTGCTCCTTCACATCGAGAGGAGCCAGTTGAGGTGGCTTGGGCATCTGGTCAGGATGCCTCCTGGACGCCTCCCTGGTGAGGTGTTCCGGGGTTAGGAATATTCTGTTTTGGCCTGGACAGTTTTTACAAAATAGAAAAGGTAAACATTGTCTCTGCTGATAATTTTGAAGTCTTTGATCCTTTTTAAAAGGGTTTCACACCAGCAGCTTCAGAAACTCGGCTACTTGCTGCTCCACTTCCTTTCTCAATCACTTCTTTCCTTTCTGCCACCTCGCTGAAAGCGCAGAAACAAAAACAACTTTTTCCACTTTGCTGGTTTCCCAGAAGAACACGAGAGACCTGCACTTCTGACCAACGTTGTATTTTTTTTAATTTTTCTCTTCATATGATATCGCTCACTGATGGAAGCAGCCGGAAAAACACTTAAACCAACTTCCAAAAACACAACATCTTGGAAAAATATTCATGTTTATGTATTTTTATGTAAATATTCTGTTACATTGTAAACACATACTTCAGTGCATTTTATTGGGATTTTTTTTTTTTTTATTGACATCATTGTGCTGCTTTTTCCTGAAGCTGATCGGAAATTTCAGGCCTGTTTCAGTTAAAACCGCAGCCTGACGCACAATTCAGATCCCAGTTTCAGTGTTTCTCCTTGACTGAATAAAGGGCAACACTGGTGGTTGCCATGGTGACACTATACCCCTGACTGGGCTGGGATTGGATTTCTCAGATCAATATTTCCTCATTGATCTAATTGATTAGCCAAATATAGACAGTGACAGACAGATGGACCATCTAGTTGCTTTAAAGTCTTTGTAGCTCAGATTTAGACTTTTATAAACGGGAGGTGCAGTCGCATAACTTATAAATTAATTAGTTATTGATTAACTTAGGGCTCTGATGTCGTCTCCAACATTTCCAAACACTTTCTGCTTCATCTTAAACATGATTTAGGCAAATTTAATGCTTAGTTTGGCCTAAACAAAGTACAGTTCTTGAACTTATTATGAACTCAGCAAATAATTTGTTCAACTTAAAAAGAGAAACCTTTTTTGATTTTTAAAAAAAATGCATTTTTGTGAATCTCTTCAATATCAGGGGAAGAACATGGGCCCATGTGTGTTTTACTTATTAGGCCAAAAAATGGAAATCAAGTGCAGGCCTGGAGAGTTTTTGAAAAATTTCAATTTGCAAGTTTATCTAATTTATCCTGCAAAGAGCTTCATTTTGCGAGCTAAAAAAATCTCCAATATTTCCTGCATCACAAAGTGACTTGCTTCCAATCTCGCGTGTGTCACCTAACGGTCAGTACAAGGACTGCGAGTAAATAATATTGTCCTGCAATGTCGTCTCTTCTCCTAAAGCTTCACATATTGCTATAAAATTCTATAAAGGAAACTATTTTTTAAACATGTATTTGCTTAAATTGGGTTTTTATGATGAAAGTACACAAGCAGGGAGAAGAAGATATAATCAACATTTCCTTAAATAATAACCTAACATCATCATTTAAAAAAAAAAAAATACATGAAATAGTGATTATAAAAACACAAAGAGGTATGACTTGTGTTATGGTTGCTCTGGAAAAATAAGAGTAAAGTTGAAATTTAATTGCAGGGGAACTAAAACATATAAAACTGGGGTGTCCAAAGTGTGTCTCGGGGGCCATTTGTGGTCCTTGGATTAATTTTGTGAGGCCCCAGTTCGCAATTCAATAATGGCACAAATTTGGCACTCCCAACACCTTTTTTGTCTTTTTTTTTTTAGGATGAGATTTTCTGTTGCATGTTTATATGTTCCTAAGTATGACACAAAGAATTTTTTTATAGTAAGTTTTTACTCAAAAACAGACTTTGGCACACCAATCCATTACATTTGGTTGAAGAAAAGTCTTACTGAAAGCATATTATAGACACTTAAGAAATGGAAATTAAAACTCTCAAAAAGGTAAATCACTGGAAATATTTAGGAAAACGTAAAATAGACAGAAATACTTTCTAATGGAAGAAAAAACAAAACGTAAAATTTTGGCCTTTGAATACTTTCAGTTTGGGGACTTTGGCCCTACAAAAACTTAAAATATGCATCTTTTAAATGCTTCTTCCTTTGAGAAAGACATTCCAGCACTGCAAACATAAATCCAACCCAATTCAACAAAAATCTAGAAACATTCCCAGGTTCCTTTGGAGACCCTATAACAACCTGGCAGGATTTCCTCTTTGTGAATAGCTACCTGTCGCCAGGGGAAATCTTTTGTTAGAAACGCAGGTTTGACGTTTAACGCCTTTCTCTCAGGGGTGCCGTTTCTTTAACAACAATCTCTGTTTGGGGTCAATAGTGCAGGAAAGAGGCTAGAAATGACCTGAGCATGACCTCAGGGCATCACTAAGGAGAGGAACTGGGGCTTTGGCACTCAAGTGTGAGATTTCTGTTACAGTTTAGAGTTTTATTGCCATTTTATTTCATGTAAAAACACACACAAAAAGCAGGAGCAACTTCCCCTGAAAGCAGCCATTTTTAATTCAACCATCACTGACTTAAAGGAGGAGTTCGCTATAAACGAATAAAAATACCAGATTTATTAAATTTGCATTTCAGAGAGAATCGGGATTTTAAAATGCTTTGTTTTATAAACTGTGTAGTAGAAAAACATTCTAGATATGTTTATTTCCAGATCACAGAGAGCAACACGGGGTCCAAAGTGAAGCCCGGGGGCCGTTTATGGCCCTGGAAGTGATTGGGTGCGGTCCACCAACTGCAATTAAAAAATTAGAATTTGGGTAAATTTATATCTGATGTGATTTTCTTGTATTGGAAAGTGTTCATCTTTTCATAACCAAGCTTTTATAATAAGAAGAACCAAGTTCATCCAGAGACTTTTACTGAAAAACCAACGTTGCTGCACCCAAATCAGATTTTACCTAATAAGATAAGATTTATTTGTCATTGTCATCAACAGATTACAACGAGTAATGTAATAAACTTGGCTAAATATAGCAAACGTTTTGAAAGAAAATTAACAAAATCCTGTTATAAAAACTGGAAATAAATTTTATAATTTGAGCAAAATGTCTTTCTTTTAATACAAAAACATGCAAAATCCTATTTACATTTTGGATTTGGAATAAATAACACCCTTTTCCTACAAAAAAATGATTTGATTGATTTAATTTTGCTTTTTTACATTATCTTACCCTGTAAGCAGTTTTGACTATTATTTTGATAAAACGTTTGAACACCCGTGGCTTAAGTGAAGCTCTTTAGGTTGTTCTTAATTAAAAGAGCAAGCACGTTTTAGAGATCTACAAGCATCGACAGTGAAGTTTTCAGCACAATATTTAAATGGCCCAAACATTGCTGATTTTCATCTTTGCAAACCGAAGCATACGTTGAGCATTTGACAGGAGAAAATTTGGATTTTACCTGTCGTGACTCTGCATAAAGTCCCAGGATTTCTTTGTGCCATTCTGTGAAAAAGAAGAAAAAAACCCACAAGAATTAAAGTTTATGAAGCAAAATAAAAGATTTTTGATTTCAGCTCATCGTGGTCTTTTCTGCTTGTTTTATTGTTTGCAATGAGTAACTATAACAGTATAGAAAGTTGTGGAAAAAGGAAGACAAAGTTCAGTGTGGTTAATTAAATTTTTCTGTGCATAAAATTAGAAATTCCTTGGAAAGTGAAACTTTTCATGTCTGGAATTGGCAGCGACAAATTCCTTATGACTGAAACTTGACGCATCTCTTCCTGCCATGCAGTGACGGTGACAATAGGTTTGGAAATTTTTTAATAGTTTATGGTCACATCATCATTATCATCATCTCACAAGTCTGAAAGTAAACACTTATTTCTGTTGATTTCCAAGATGGCACCTGACCTTAAAACTAAATATCATAGCTGTTTACATTCACAATTCTTGTCACTTTACCTGCGAATTCAAGCAGCTCATCAATTAGTACTGTATATAAGTAAATAGGGGTGTAGTGATACAATAATCTCATGTTATGATATTCTGATCACGATACGATATGTATCACGATATTTGGCAAACTGTTCTATTCGATGCACTTTTACGATTTTCTGAAAGATTTTATTAGGACAGAGTGACTTTAGTGACATTTTGTGTTCCATAGACTTAGATTTAATTAACTGAAAACTGATTAAAAGCACCAACTACACAATACTTGACTCTGATTGGACAGAGTCTAACAGTCTACAGCTGGACAAAATGAATCAAAGATGTAGAGAGAAAATTAGTTTCTGTCATTTAATTCATGTGGATTTGACATAAAACTTAAAGTTTCAACAGCTCAAAACAGAGCGCCGCTGCCTGCTGCGTGTTCAATCTTCACATAATCCTTTATATACAGAACAGAAACCACTAAGCTAAAAACAAATTACGAAGTGGATGCCACTATTCACTCTGATATCCAAACTTTGCATTAATTTTGCGATCTCACTGCTTTTGCTGCTGCTCCGTTCCGCTTCTCCTTCAGTTACTTGCACAACTTTACTTTGTTTCTTAGCAACAAAACACAGCCCATCGTTATTTGTTGAAAATTTGAGATTTCCCAAAACAAAGGAATCTAATGTTGCGTTTCGATTTTTACGTTTGGAAGCTCATTCCCTTTCACATAACCGGAAAAGCCGGTTTTTGACATTTCTTTGACATTCGGAAAAATGTGGTTTACTTATTTCAGCATAACTCCGGTTTTACTTGGCCTATTAACACAATTTAAAAACTGGTGTGTACAGTCATGGCCAAATGTTTTGAGAATGATTCAAATGTTAATATTTACAAAGTCTACTGCTTCAGTTTTTATAACGGCAATTTGCATATACTCCAGAATGTTATAAAGAGTGATCAGCGTAACAGCAAAAAATTGCAAAGTCAATATTTGCGTAGAAAATGAACTTTATCCCCCAAAACACATTTCAACTTCATTGCAGCCCTGCCTTAAAAGGACCAGCTAACATTGTTTCAGTGATTGATCCATTAACACAGGTGTGGGTGGTGATGAGGACAGGGCTGGAGATCAATCTGTCATGATTAAGTAAGAATGACACCACTGGACACTTTAAAAAGAGGTTGGTGCTTGGCATCATTGTTTCTCTTCTGTGAGCCATGGTTACCTCGAAAGAAACACGTGCAGTCATCATTGCACTGCACAAAAATGGCCTAACAGGAAAGAAAATCGCAGCTAGAAAGATTGCACCTCAGTCAACAATCTATCGCATCATCAAGAACTTCAAGGAGAGAGGTTCCATTGTTGCCAAAAAGGCTCCAGGGCGCCCAAGAAAGACCAGCAAGCGCCAGGACCGTCTCTTAAAAGTGCTTCAGCTGCGGGATCGGGCTACCAGCAGTGCAGAGCTTGCTCAGGAATGGCAGCAGGCAGGTGTGAGTGCATCTGCACGCACTGTGAGGCGGAGACTCTTGGAGCAAGGCCTGGTCTCAAGGAGGGCAGCAAAAAAGCCACTTCTCTCCAGGAAAAACATCAGGGACAGACTGATATTCTGCAAAAGGTACAGGGAGTGGACTGCTGAGGACTGGGGTAAAGTCATTTTCTCTGATGAATCCCCTTTCCGATTGTTTGGGACATCTGGAAAACAGCTTGTTCGGAGAAGACGAGGTGAGCACTACCACCAGTCTTGTCTCATGCCAACTGTAAAGCATCCTGAAACCATTCATGTGTGGGGTTGCTTCTCAGCCAAGGGAGTCGGCTCTCTCACAGTCTTACCTAATGAATAAAGAATGGTACCAGAATGTCCTCCGAGAGCAACTTCTTCCAACCGTCCAAGAGCAGTTTGGTGATGAACAATGCCTTTTCCAGCATGATGGAGCACCTTGCCATAAAGCAAAGGTGATATCCACTGGCTCAGGGAACAAAACATAGAGATTTTGGGTCCATGGCCTGGAAACTCCCCTGATCTTAATCCCATTGAAAACTTGTGGTCAATCATCAAGAGACGGGTGGACAAACGAAAACCTAGGAATTCTGACAAAATGCAAGCATTGATTGTGCAAGAATGGACTGCTATCAGTCAGGATTTGGTCCAGAAATTGATTGAGAGCATGCCAGGGAGAATTGCAGAGGTCCTGAAGAAGAGGGGTCAACACTGCAAATATTGACTTGCTGCATTAACTCATTCTAACTGTCATTAAAAGCTTTTGTTACTCATAATATGATTGCAATTGTATTTCTGTATGTGATGACAACATCTGACATACACACATGAAAACCAGAGGGCAGCAGATCATGTGAAAATATAATATTTGTGTCATTCTCAATACTTTTGGCCATGACTGTAGTTTATAATGTGCACTTTAAGCACAAGTAGAAAGTGAGACTGGGGGAGGCGGAGTCTTGCTGCTACGCCGTCACAAACCAGACATGTTAAAAAGACGGTATAAGCTTTTGAACCCCTATGGTTTAACGTATCTATACTTGCGGACAAAAAATTTATAAATATCGTAGAATCGATATAATTACACAGCCCTATAAGTAAATGTATCCACTTTCTGATACTATTAAAGCACATTAAACTTAATAACACTAGGATTTACGGTATTACAATTTGCTTAGACATTCAGAATATGGGCTTTTACTAGTCCACATGTTCAAATCATTATGCTTACCCATTTCTAAATTTGTCTTCAGGCAAAAAGCTAAAGCGCTGCTCAGGCCTATTGTAATTTGTTTTTCTTTTCAAAAACAAAAAATAGAGATTCCAAAAAGCGTAACATTCTGCATTTTAACTTTGAGCAGTCCAGGTAATCCAGATTTTAAACTAGAGAGGAAATAATTCATTAAAAGAGTCACAAAAAACAGAGAAACAGCCCTTTAATTTAGCAAATGTTGGACGCTAAAGTAATCCTAACGTTAGCATTGTTAGCAGCTATTGTTACTAACAGTTCTGGCTTGTTAGCATGGTTGTTAACAATGCTATCTTTAGCATTGTTAAAAGCTATCATTAGCATTTTTAGCAGAATCTTTAGCAGCTATAATTTCCATTATTAGCAGCTATCATTAGCAGATATTGTTGTTTCTCCATGTAAAACAAGGCATACTGCTACACAGCAAGCATTAACAGGAAGTACATTCTTGAATGTAAAATATTTAATTTACCTACATAAGTCTTATATCAGAGGTTTATAATTATACAATTTAAAGTAACTATGCTGCTATTTTTGGATATCCCTCAACACATTCAACAGACTGAAGGTGTTTGTACAATCTTTCATCTACACCATTAATATTTAATATTAAAGAATATTATGAATTTATTTTCAGATTTAAAAAAACAAACATAGAAAAAAAGACTTTTGTATTTGAAAATGCAATTAGCATAAACCACAAAGGGTTTTCCTTTAAATATCTGATGCAATAATAACCGTGTATCTCCTGTAAATTCAACACTAATTTAGTCCATGTTGCTCTTTCCACATTGCATGCCATCATAAAAAGGGTAAGTTAGCCTACATTTTCAATGCCTGAGGAAACATGACCTTGATTCATATTTAGGCTACACCTCTTCTCCTCCCACAAGCTCAGTCAGACGCAGTGAACCACAGCAACACAAGACCTGGTGTGAGGCGGTGGTTCAGCGACACCTGAGAAAACGGCACGAGTCGAGCTGAACAAGGCGAGAGTCGGATTTCTACAGGGAATCAATGACTAAATCACATGAAGAAGACGACCCAGGACAAGCAGAGACGGCAGTGAATGCTCACTCCCAGCCATTAATCCCAGGACGTCATGCCGAGACTGATGTCTTAGCAGAACTACGGACACTCTACCAATGTAATTACGCTCCTAGAAATCCTGTCATGTCAACAAGATGGTCCCATTCCTCCAGAAGACAAGAAGCCAAAACTCAGAAACCCAACAACAAAATGGCTCTGACCCAAAACCATCATGCATTTCAATGGTGAAAACATGAGGTACATTGACACCAGCAGGAGTTTCATCCATCATGCAAAAATTAAACACCAATTTAATGGTATTTTTAGAGCTGTTTGGGGATCAGGAGTCAAACTCAAAAGTCATTTACTTTTCTAGCATTTACTTAATTCAAGCTAATTTCACTTTTTTTGTTCAATAGAAATCAGCTTTTAGTTGTAAACTGCTACATTTTTAACACAAAAATCATGAGAACTTGATCAAAACTGCCAAGATATGAAATATTGAAGCGGCAAAAGCACTTGCTCCAAATGTCAGTGTTTGCAAAAGGTCTTCATTGTCTCAAATGTATATTTTTATGACTGCAGCTGAAAAAAGTCCAACACAAATCAGTCGGAACCAAACCAACTTAAGTTGGTTAGTAAAGAAAGTGTGATGAAAAATGACCAGAAATAAAGATTCAACTTGAATGGATCAAATCCTTGTTTACACTGTTAAAAGAAATAGTTTTCTAATTAACTGATGAATCCAATCCAAACACTTATTTTTATGAAGTTTGTCAGTTTTCTAGTAAATCCTGTGGATTGTTTTGGTATGCAGTAAATTGAAGCTTTGTTTTATTATTATTATTATTTTTTATTAAAATGGCTTTCTACTAATGAAAACAGTGAAAAACATATTATATTTATCTGATCTTTATAAGAAATCCAGAGCCTTGATGGTGTTTACTGCAATATAAAAATAGCATCGTTTATATTTTTAAGTGTTATTTTACTGCATATAACATTGATTTTTACAAAACATCTGTGACTTTTTATTCTTAAACAACAAAAAAATACAGATCTAGACAAGGGATGAAATGATCAATCGCATTAATGTGATTAATTGATTATTGAAATAATCAACTAATTTTGTAACTGATTAACTGGAGTATAAAGACTCAAGAAAATGCTATTTGCTGGAAGAACATGCTAATTAAGCCAAAACTATACAAAACACACATATATAGATTCTGCAATTAAGATAAAAAAAGAATCATTTATCTGCAATTAGGTTCTAACCAAAAGTTATCAAGTAGTTTTAACTTCACCTGGTTCAAATTCTGTAAAATAATAAAAGAAAACAATCTTCTACTAAGCACCGTTAGCTAGCCAATTATTAAGCAATTAATCCAAAAAATAACCAACATATCAGTCCTCCATTGTATTGTTGTTAGTTTAAGCAGAAATAGCTTTTCACATGTTGATGTAGGAAGTACAGTATGTTTCAGTTAAAGGAATTTTTAAAAGAAATTGAGTTACTTATTTGCATTTTAATGTATTTCTAATATTGTAGACAAAGGTTTAAATTAAAAATCTGCAGAATGTGTCCATTTGTTTATCCAATTAATCGTCAAAATAAAATCAGTAGAACATTTTGGTTACTTGAATAATCATAATTTCTGCTTACATTTTTCAGTTTTAGTTAAATTAGCCATTTGTGTCAAACATTGATGCGCAGAACAAAGCTGGGAGTTTAGTTTCTCGGCATGGTGAGATTTCAAGACGTGAAGTCGACGGGATTTAGAAACAGCTAACCAATCCTAATAATATCAATTAGATATATTCAGGTTTGTTCAAAATAAATATACCAGTGGGTTTAAATGTGATTACATGTCTATTCCCACGCAGTGTGTGAGGTGAAACTAACCCATTTCCTCTCTTCTTTCTCTGGTTTGCAGAACACACAGATGGCAGGGTTTCCCCTCATTACTTGGGCCACTTGCTGAGAGAGGAGGGGCGGGAACAGCGCGAACAGCCCAGGGGAGACCGAGAGCCACGGCCGACATGGATTACGACAGAGAGATTAGCCCGTGGGGAGAGACGGAGGAAGAGGAGGCAGGCTACATGGAAATAATGCGGCCTCTGAAATAGAAGGCACCTGTGAGAACGGCTACTACAGGGATGGATGTACAGGCTCGGTCTTTTAGGTACTTAAAGTTTAATTACCGTCTCTTTTAAACTCACCCACACACACCTAATGTGTCTGACAGCGTCGTAAGATGGCAGCTGTGGCAGAGAAAAACCTCAAATGCTGTCCTCGAATACAACAGCACTTTAAATGTCTCCCCTCATGTTTTAGCTTCTGTCTCATGGCCCTGACATGCTATCATATATACAGTGTATATATATATATATATATATATATATATATATATACACAGTATATATATAATTTAAAAAGAGAGGAGTAAGTTTCCGCCAAAACATCTCAGAGATATTCTAGAACAAATAAGGCAATTTGAGTTTGAAAAATCCAAAAACATTTGCTAGAAAAAAAACTTAATTGTAAGATTAACCTCAGAAATTCTCTAGAAAAAAATGGGAAATGTCAATCAAAATTAGATTTTTTTTCTAGCATAATTATGACATTTCAAACTCTGAAATTTTCAAGTTTTTCTTTTCAAAAAATTTCTGATAAATTTCAAAATTTCTGTTTTTTTTCTAGTACTTTTTTTTTACTTATCATATATTTCCTTGTTTTTATGGAAATTTTCTTAGATTAATGTAAACATTTCAGTTTTTTTTTCATTGCAAAATTTTAACTTTTTAAACTCAGAAAATTCCAAGATTTTCCGGAATATTGTTGAGATTAGTCTCAACAATTTGAGGGTTTTTTTCTAACAATTTTTTTTACTTTTCAAGCTCAGAAATGTCCTTGCTTTTTCTAGAAAATTTCTGGGATTAGTCTGAAAAATTTCAGATTTTTTTTTCTAGCAAATATTAAACTTTTTAAACTCAGAAATGTTTTAAGGTTATTCCACAGAAAATTTCGGAGAGTAATCTAAAAAAAAATTTTCTAGCAATTAGTTTTACTTCTCAATCTTAGAAATGTCCTTGTTTTATTTAGAAAACTTATGAGTTTTTTGGTGAAAACGTCCTGTTTTTTTTAAATCCACAATGGCCCTGTGGAATTATAATGGCCCTAATACACTGTCATATTTATCACAGAATATACTTTTTACTAAATCTGTCTCTCATTAACATCTACTTTTGTATGAATATAACACTTTAGTTAAAAATTGATCACATGTTCTCTCAAACAGACACACTATACCGATTTAGTTCTGTGCAAAACCTCTACGTAGATAAACATTTCCAGATGAATCATTGAAATCATTATGATGAATAAACTGAGGGCAATTATGCAGCTGTAAGTAGCAACTTGTGATTCTGAGACAGTGCAGGTAAGAGGGATAAAAGGGGTTTCCCGGAGTCAACGAGGGACAATCACCTGCTTTGTAGAGGGAGATGAGACAAAACACCTCTAGACGTCAATGAATCAGAGAGCCTCTTGCACAAAGCATTACCCACTTCCACAGTTTGCGTGGAAGCGGGAGCAGATTTGGTCGACGACCAGCGGCTCAGCTGCAGATGTACAGGCGACGAGCATAAAAAGATTGTGGTGGAGACAGAAAAGCGTTTGTCTCCGAACGGCTCTTCCTGAGCTCTAATGGGAACACAATGAAGATGAAACGTTGGCAAGAACAAGAGAGCCCAACATCATTTCTCTCTGTTATCCAACTGCTGTCTTCTTGTCTTATTCAGCCCATATGTCCTCTGTTTTAACAGCTTATCAAACAAAATATCTCCTCAAAAACCCTTTACTCTGTGCATCAATGACACAAAAATCATCCCTGCTGAAGGGTACCAACTTAATATTATACTCCTGTTCCTTTTCCATGAATATTTGAAAAAGGTAAAGCTCTACCAGAGACATTTACATCCAGGTCAATGAACTTTTGGTTTGTCCCACAATGACATCATCATACCTTCCAAAAACATGAAGGTTGAGATAAAAAGTAAAACAAACACTGGATGTTGGCTCAAAATTGGTTTTAAAACAGCGCTTTTTAAAACTTAGCATGTTCTTCCAGCAAATAGTATTTGCAGACATTACTAACATTACCTAAATGACAACTATAAAGTCTTAAGAAATGCCATTGTAAAACCAACCATTTCACGAAAGAGACTCTTAAACTGATCTTTGCCATCTCTGTTCCTGGTGTATAAAAAAACCTATAGAAAATAAACACACAATGCTTAGTCTGGTGGTGGCGCAGGTAAAACCTGGTGGCCCTCCAGGCTTATAGTACATCCTGCATTTGTTCTGCTTCATTAACCCATTTTACAATGGGTGAAGAAACCTTTAGCAATCTAAAAAGTTCAGAGGTGCATTAGTAATTCCAATTAATAATCTTGGTTTCATTTATTTGACGGAGGTTCAACCTCATTTACCTCTGAGATGCAGAACCCAGCTTTAACAACATTGGTTGTGTAGCTTCATCATGAAGAAAAATATAAACGATAAGTAAAAACTTTATAATTAAATGTGCCGTTTTCTGCCGAAGGTTGACAACAACCAACTGGTGGTCGGCTGAACCTCAACCAGGGCCGTACCAAGCCTTTTTGGGGCCCTAAGCAGCTTTTTTGGGGAGAGAGCGGGGGGACAGACCAACATGTCAGCACCAGATGATTTATCATTCCTAAGCTACACACCTACCATCATTAGCATCATTTGTAATTAGCATGCATTATGCCAGTGAAATTATGACTATTGATTTTAATCTTACAGGAGTAACAAAGTAAAAAAAATCATTTAGATTTTGAAATGCAGAGTGATATTTATGGCAGAGTGCCATTTCATTTTAACTATTTGAAAGTAGCATTAGCTGATAACACAAAATTTAATATCTTATGTTTCCCCAACAGTGGCAGCAGCCATCAACAGGAACAGATGAATCATTATTATTTATCAAAACAATACAGAATTTCTTTTCCCACTTGTAATAGCACTGAGTTTGCAATATTCAATGTTATTTAAAATGTATGTATATTTGTCTATCTTGCTAGTTTGGTGCTCTTGGGGGGCCCCTGGTGGCGTGGAGGCCCTGCCCTCAACCACACACTCGAGGAAGATTTTCCTCAGCAGATTTTTTGTTGATGGGGTGAACACATTAAATAAATTAGGTTTTCAGATGGTCACCTCCAAATCAGATCCAATCAACTTGGTTTTTATGTGTGTAGCCAACCAAACACCAAATGCGAGGACAATCCTGTTTCACTTTGGGCGCATGTTCCACATGAACATTTCTACAAGCCACAAGTTAAACTTTATGCAATTATGATGGTAGTATCAGCGGAGCTCAGCAAGTCCAATTAGCCATCATTACTAACTACTTTGGTGTTACTTCCTTTATCTCTTCTTGCATGCAAAGCAAAAGATTAGTATTCCTTCAGCCAGCTGACTGGCAGTAAGAAGCAACAAGAAGGGAATGAAAAAAAAATTCTATGCTTTATTTATTTGGAATTTGAAAACTTAACCCTTTAAAGCCTTAATATACCTTGGTATGGTCTCTCATAAATCATTGTCCACAATTCAATACCAAGATTTTTAAACTACGGTACAAAGAAACGATAAATCCCCTGAGCTCAAAAGCAGAAAATTGGCTAACTTAATTTGTGACTTAAAAATAGATTTATCCTGGACAGCAGCCTGTGTTTGTGTTCTTCTCGCTTTGTTTGAGACCATACGGACACACAGACTTGAACTTGGCTTTCTTTCAGTGAGAGCATTCATTATTATCCTGCACTCTACTGTAATCCAGTGGCATTAAACTAACACAACAGACTTCATTGATGCTTTATTATACATAAAGAGGGTAAAAACAAAAGGCAGGCGATCTGTAAACACTCAAAATACATGACAATCAAGTGAAAAAACGTGGAAAATATTTGAGTTTTCAAAAACCAGTTTGATTTACTTTCACAAGTGAGATCAACAAGTCTCACCTGGGTCAGAATCCACATTTAAAACATTAAAAACAGCGTCTGCTGTCGCGTTAAACCGTAAAACACTGACTCCAACCAACTAATGTAAAGCATGCGCTGCTGTTAACGTGATGCCTGGAAATTAAACAGCTCTCTGTGGGCTAGCGTTAGCAATTAGCCTGTTAGCTTAACAGTCGCCAGTTTAAATCAACCAAACAAAAGGTGACAACTGAATCAACGCGAGTGCAAGACTGAACAAAAGAGGTCGGATTTTCCCTGCCTTTTAATTTAATTTAATGAGAATCAGCAGAGATGTTTAAGGTCGGGTTTTTTTAGCCTTTCTTGTTTTAGCTTTGCTGTAGCTGCTAAATGAATGGGGGGTTGGGCTAGCCTCCAGCATCCTCCATCCTCCAACAAGACAACAGATAACTCACCTGATTGTAGAGCACCCGGAACGGCTTCAGGTATTCGGACTCTGTGCACGGAACGACTTCTACGTTATTAATCTCTTCCATAATGTACAGCTGGAGCGGGATTTGGGGGTTTACCGAAGCCGTCTCTGCACACCGACAGTGAAGGAATGCCTACGGAATACGGGAAAGGACATACGAGCTCTGATTCGAGTAATCTAATTAAATCAAGTCAATTAGATTGTCCTTGGATTACTGTTGATATTGTGGAAAGCGAGACAGTATTTAATCAGATTTATTGGTTATTAAGAAGAGGAAAACAAAATAATCGATCAAAAGGTGTGAAATAAGCGGAATTATTACAAATAATTTAATCCAGTTTGTAGCAGTTTGGTGGGTCAGTTATGTTTAATTTAGAACTGTTTGCCTGATAGCAGCATTTCTAAAAAAAAAAAAAAAAAAAAAAAAAAAAGAAATTCTCCAACAGCACCTTTATCTTTTATTTGTGGGTAAAACTCCACATCCAAAAGTTTTCTTCATTTTCTACGTTAATTGAAAAATCCCTTTTTTTGTGCAGAGACATAATTCAGTTTGCACTAAATGTTCTTTGTCTTTGTATGTAAAATGTCTGTATGGAAACACTGGTGATTCTAATTCAAAATTTTGACTTTTTTATTCTGTCTTTTTTCTCAGAATTCTGAGATTAAAATCACAATTCTTTTTCTGTGGTGAATGGAAATTTAATGTGCATAAAAGTCTAAAAAATGGCCAGTTAAATATATATTTTTTTACCACAGTTGGGTTTATTATGTGTTGATTTAGTGTAAAAATAAATATTTATAGTTATAAAACAGGGCAAATTGCTGTTAGGTTTTTCCATGTCTTACTAAAATTGTCTGCAAAGGAAGTATCTGTAACTATGTTTGAGAAAGGGACATAATCAAAGCATGCCACTTAATTTGTAAACAACATATGTTGTTTACGAAAAAGAAAAAAGAAAACATGTTAAATGTGTGTTTACAATGCATTTGTTTACCTGTAGAAATGACAGCCAGCAAACAAACAGTTGAGAGTTGCTGCATGTCACCATTGTGCTTCGGTGTATTCCCAAAGCAGAAGTGTGTTTACAGGTCAAATGAAACAAGCACAACAATGACAAACAGTCCCAGACGGCCTTTGTGCTATTTATGGACCACAGTATTTCTGGTGTTACTGGTATGTGCAAGTGAAGGTAAAATAAAACTTAAATGTCCTTAAGGAGAGGTTTTGTCTCCAGACAGGAGTCATATCAGGTACAAACAACATGTCAAATAAATAATAATAATAATAAAACAAAAGCACAAACAATGAGATATTTGATAACAAAGTCCAATATTTAAAAATATACTTCTCGTGAATATTGTACATGATAAATTGAAGGTGAAAGGTTAAGTTCTTCCAATCATTTCTGTTTTGTTGCAAATTAAAAGAATTTTAGTATCAACCTGCAAATCTTTTGACTTTTACCAAACTGCATACAACTGAATGTAATTTGAATAAAAAATGTTTAAAGATATTATTAAAAGACTGAAAAACATCTGTTAGTTAAAGAATATAAAACAAAAATATTCTTTTTTGTTTTAAAAAGAATATTTTTATTCTTTTATACTTAGCTCATTACAAGGCTAAGAAATGAGCCTTGTGGAACTTCAGGGGTTAAAAATAGCTTTCACAGAAATGTACTTATTAAATTTTACTAAAAAAAGTCTGAAGAGAACGAACAATTCAGAGCCCGAAACACCAGCCAGATGAATAAGTTTATAAGGAAAACAACGTGCTCAGTGGTATTAAATGTTGCGTTAAGTGTCCTTTTTAACATTAGAGGGATCTTAAAACTTAAAACTCAGGTCTTCTTGATGAAATTAGATAACAAGTTGCTGTGATTTAACAAATTGAAATCTCCTCCGTGACATTTCACTGACCCCTCAAATCAAAATCTCTCGTTAGATGAAACTTGAACATAGTTTCTGTCTCCCCGGTGTTAAATAATGAATAAGAGTTGGGTGTGGGACTTGTTTCTCACAAACCCAACCTTACGGGTGAGGCTACATGATGTCATTCTCTCATATCAATAACAGCCTGGAAAACAATCTTCAGAAACTCCAATCTCAATGGGGTGGACTTCCTCCAGCAAACGACCAATGGGTACCAGCCCAGTCCGCCGCCCACTCCACAAGGACAGGACGTAACACTTTCACAAACTGATTTACATCGAAATAAATAAAGGCCAAGACCAAACAATGTGCAGACCCAAAGGAGGAACCGGCGTCTCTCCGCTCAATCTATATCAGCCAATCCGGGCAAGCTGCAGGGCACGATAAGACGGGAGGGACCGTTGAGTTGAAGCATTGTGCTGCAGGTCGCCTCCTCTGGTTTGCTGGCACACTCTGAAGGAAACACAAAGAAACGGCAGCAGACCGAAAGGCAGATGAAACAACAAGAAGTTATAAATACCTGAGCGGAGACGAACAATCGCCATTCTCAAATCAGGCATGGATTTGTCAGAAACAACTCTGAAGGTTCTGATGAAGATTGTTCTTTTGTTTGTTTGTTTTGTGAAAAAGTAATATAAGCTTTCCTGAACTTTTCCATATCGTCACCTTTCTGGAATAATGGCCTAAAGTCAGTTTTTCCAAAAATTACATTGGCAAACAAAATAAAATAAAAATAAATATAATATCTTTTGAAACCAAAGATGTTTTAGGCAAAAAAAAATAAAATAATAATAATAGAATAAAATCACATTCCGATTTATCTTAAATTTAATTTACATGACATATTTTGCCTTTACATGACAAAATATGTCATGTAAAAGTAAACAAGAATTTAAATTCTTGTTTCAAACATAGCCTACAGCTCTGTAAAAAAACAAAGAGTCCACTGCACTGAACCCATGGACAACCTACTGGTTTTTCCACCAATTATTGATTTCTGAACTCTTCCTGAGTTAAATCATCAGTATTGTTGTTTCTAAATGAACTTGTTTTCTTTGCATTATTTGAGGTTTGAAATAACTGCATCTTTTTTTTTGTTATTTTGACCTTTTCTCATTTCCTGTTAATAAATACAAAATTTTTTGCTTTGAATTTCAGAGATATGTTGTCAGTAGTCCATAGAATAAAAGAACAATGTTCATTTTACTCAAATATATAACTATAAACTATAACTATAAAAAGTAAAATCAAGAGAAACTGATCATTTTAAGTGATCTCTGAATTTTTTCCAGACCTATATTGTATTTTGCATCATAAACCAACATAAAAGTGATGTATAAGTCTGATAACTTTGATTTCTTTAAAATAAATCTGAAAAGTCAATGCTTGTGTTCTGCAGCGTCTTTCTTCCTATCAACTCCGACTGTCTTATCTTTCCTTGCTGAAAAGCGTCCATCTTGAGAGGATAATATGAACTGTTAGGTTTTCCTTTACACATCATTCTTATGATTTTCTTTTCAGTTCCTCATCACTACTCCTACTGAAATCAGTAATCTTTCCAGATACAATGATCATTTTACTTGCTAGAAAATATATTTTTATCATTTTGCCTACACTGTAAAACATTTGAAGGTGGTTTAACTTAAAAATGAAAGTCCACCTGCTGCCTTGAAAATGTCACTTTCAAGGTAGCAAGTCAACGAGAAAATTGTTTTGGTTCTAACTTGTTCATGAAGTTGATTTAACAAGAGACAAGTTGTCTAAACAATTTCTTTAAAGTTCATCAAACTTGATTTGTGAGTTTTAACCTGATGCTGCAATTTAAACCAAATAATTATTTCACAATATGCAACAAAAAACTGCCCTCACCCAGTTAAAGAGACACATTTCCCTGTTATTTTACTCACAATATCAAGTTAAAATAACTACTTATTTTACTTATGAATAATTAACATTTTTGTAATAAATTGCATGAACAAAATTTCTGATCTGATAATGAATTTTATTAAATTCTTCTGAAAAACATTTAGTGTGAACAGGACATTACCCTCAAACATTAAAATAAACATTTATTTAAAATAAAACACAAGAGTTACATCAATGTAACACACTTCTCAGAATATAAAAACATGCCGCTAAGCATTCTGGGAAATAGTTCCCACTCTTGGGGAACTATTCTTTCAGTTTTTTAAGTGCTAACCTAAAAACTCTAGTTTATTCAACTCTTGGAGATTTAACAAAATGAATAAGAAGTTAACACAACTTACTGCTGTAAGTTTATCTTTCACAAACTCACATTTAGGTTCAAAATCTAAAACTAAACTATTAGACACAACTAAATGCAGCTCAACTGTTTTACAGTGTACAGTAATACTAAAGCAATGGAACAAGCCGTGGACAACAACAATAGTTTTACTGCTTGGTGACAAATTCTCCGACTCGAATCTGCTGGAACATCGTAAAAACTTTGGAAATGAAGACGATTTAAGACAGAAAATAATTTCTATTTGCCACCCTCTGATGGTGCATCCTCTGCGGGGCCTCATGTGAACATCACCTACAAAGAGGTTTTTCCATGAGCCTTATCAGCCCTCAGTGAGAAACCGTGGCGCCCGTAACGTGCTAATCCTGTTCATATGGACGGAGGGTCCATAGCGGTCAGAACCAATTAGTGCTTCCACTCAGACGATGCAGCGCAGACGTCCATGGGATTTGTCCAACGGCAAACTCTAGAACCCTCTATATCTATATTTTTGTCTGTCCTCAAAGTTTCTATTTATTCAGTAGCCTAAATTATTGTAACTTTAAAATGATTTTAAATGCTTTTAAAGTTAAAAACCTAAAAATGAACATTAGAAACTAATGTTTTTACATGTTTTCTTTAAAGATACTGTCAATTGTTTGTGTTTACTATCAACACAAAAGCTAAAAGAATATCTACAATTAAAGTTGTTGTACTAATTAAAAAAATACATGTGTGAAACCTCAGAGTAATAACTAGTTACATTTACTTGAGTAACTTTTTGCCAAAAATTTACTTTTACTGCATTGTAGTAACTTTATTATAAAGTATCGCTACTTTTACTTGAGTACAATTTCTGGGTACTCTACCCCAGAGGTGTCCAAAGTGTGGCCCAGGGGGCATTTGCGGCCCTTGGACTGAGTTTGTGTGGGCCCCAACAGCAGTTTGGCCCCATACAGTTTGAAGAAATGCACCGTCCCGATCAAAACCAATCAGTCAGAGGCAGGAAGCGGGTCTTAGCGCTGTCAATCAATCTCATGAGCACGCTGTTAAATGTGCTAATGGCGAAGAAACAACTTCACATTACAGGAAAACCGTTTATCTGCCAACATCAGTGGTCATGCTAACTAGTTTTATCATTCACAATAGGATCTGCTGATGAGGAACAGCAGCACACAAATGAGCATGATTGACAGCAATAAGACTCTTCTCCTGGTTCTAATTCACTGTTTCTATTTAGGCACTGAGAGAAAACAGAGGGGTTTCATTTTTTTCACAGATTATCTCAATACACAGTGACAGTTTAAACAAATATATTAAAGTATACATATATAAATATGCATATATACATATTTAATAAAAGTTACATACTGCATACTTCTATTTAGTTTTACCACTACATAGAAGAAATTTACCACAAAATATTTTAGAATTTTCTCAATTTACAGGAAATTCCAGCTTAATACTTGAAGTGTAAGGCTGATCAAGCATGCTGTATTTCCCTACATTATCAAACTTGACAGAGATCCAATCTGAATCTTCTGATCCCAGAACACATTAGTGCCTTAAAACCCATACAGCTAGTTTTAGAGGTGAAAGCGTAGGCTGTTGTCTATCCATAGCAAAGTTTATCAGTCAGGGTCAAGCAGGGATTTAGGCCTGGGCTTTGGGGAATGCACTTAACCAAGGTGGCAGCTGCGTCTCTGTTAGCAGGCCTGGGGTGTGGGTCAAGGTGGCCGCTTTCCGCCCACCCAGCAGTCTGGATGCTCAGCCGCCTTGGGTCTTGTCCAGTAGACGCTCCTAAGTCCTAAATCCTTCCACCAGCGCTTGGATTTCAAAATAGCACCCCACATCCACAGGGTGCTTGATAAGATTGCACAGAGATGTGCACTTTACGTCATTGAGGTGTGTTGGGAGGTGACTGAGAAGCCATAGTGACGACACTGCAGCCTGAAGTGACCCAAATCCAATTTTTTGTGGAATCCCGATTTTTTTTTGCGTGGTCGCTCACACTTCCAAATACAGCTCTGGAACAGATTAAGAGACAACTTAAAATGCACAGTTTCTTTGATTTTACTTTTCATAAGTGTATGTTTGATTAAAATGAACATTGTTCTTTAATTCTATGAACTACTGGCAACATGTCTCTGAAATTACAAGCAAACATTTTGTATTTATTTGCAGAAAATGAGAAATGGTCAAAATAATGAGAAAGATGCAGTGCTTTCCGACCTAAAATAACGCAAAGAAAACAAGTTCATATTAATTTAGATACAACAATACTAATGTTTAGTATTGTTCAGGAATTCCTGAGTTGATTCCTGAACTCAGGCAGAGTTCAGGAATCAATGTTTGGTGGAAAAAACAGCAAAACAGCAAGTTTTCAATGGGGTTCAGTGCAGTGGGCTGTTCATTTGTTACAGAGGTGTGTGTGATCTCCAGTGTGAACTGCAAACAACCTGAAAGTGTCCCGCATGCGCAGTAGAGGGCACAATAGCGTCACACGTAGAGAGCGTGCTCAGTGTTTTGCCAACCATCCCAAAAACCGGAAGAAGAAGAAATCAATGTTTGCAGAAGTAAACATGGATGCTAACGGTGGAGCATATTTTACGATTTTAAAGTTGTTGGCCGACCGGAGGCAGCACAGTAACAACGAAACCCTCATTACTGTCCGCCATGGTTGTTGTTTTTCTTCCGGCTTATGCGCATCAGGACGCAGAATAGTGACGTTTGTCGAGTAGCCTATCAGTGACGTTCAAGTCATATGAACGCGACCTAACTGTTCAGATCCAGATCACATTTGAAAAGATCGGATACATATCGGATATCCAAGTATCCTGGTTTGCATTTGGGGAAAAAAATACGATCTCTGTTGTTCAGACTGTTATGAAAAGATCAGATACAGGTCGCATTAACACACAAAAAAAATAATAATCGTAATTGGGTCACTTCAGACTGCAGTGTGACCGAAGCCTTAAAGGAGTGACGGCGACAGAACGGAGTTATTAACTGATCCACTGCAGGGCGTTCTTGTGTTCAAATATATTCAATTTAAAAACCAAGTGTTGATTTCAACAAGCCAGCAGTTTTTTCACATCATTGGCTTTCCGTGAAAGTTGAAAACCTTCCATTTTGTATTTTTAGAAAAAGCTGTTATTGTTTTCCTCTCCTGTGGCTTGCATGCCCCAGGATGTGTTCAAGGTCAGTATTCCTGTTTTGTCATCATTATTGTACAAGAGAATAGGCACCTCAGCCACAATGCTCAGGGTTTAGTGGGTTTCCTGGTACATGTTAGTCTTCTGCAGAAACAAACAGACCTGAGGGGGTTTCAGGCTGACGGAAAGTGAATGCTAAGGTGACTAAAGATGTTTGAAATAACTCAAACTCAGCAGGACGTTACAGTGAAGTAATCTACCTTAAAGATATGAACCAAAATGGAGGTCAGCACATGATATGTTACAAAGTCTGGATGATAGCAAGTTTCTGTGACGGTTGTTGGTCTTATAATGGATAATCATTGAAAAGTAAAATAATCCTGTTGATAAACTTACAAAAAATACGGTTAACTTTGAAATCTTTTCTGCACAATAAGATTTTATCAACAAACCCCAATGAAAGAACCATGTTTTATTTTTTCATTCCTTCTGTGTTACTATAACCATTATTATTAAACAATAATTGTTATTATTTAGTAATTATCGTCGACTTAATAACTTATGACTTAATAATAATTTAAGTCATAAGTTGATCCTTACTACATCAATTGTATTTTGATTATCATAATTAGTTTTAAATATTTGTGTACTATATAACTAAGATTATGTAAGTACATTATATGGTATTTATACAATGGCAATAAGTTAATTAGCCATTTTAAACGGTTAAAGAATTAAATAAAGAAAACAAAACAAATAACAAACAGATAGGTTCAAAGTAACTATCCTTATTTTTGTATAAGAACTATGTCATTTATTGATGTTTTATGTGTGGATGTACAGTTATATGACCCCAAAAATACTAAATAAAATCTTTTTGTGAGTGGAAGGTCTGTATCGTTGTCCCTATCTTTGAAGTTTGACTCTCCGGGTCTCCCACTGAGCAAAATCCTATTTTAACAAGTCAGAGCCGTTGTGTTTTACCTATAGGATGAGAAAATGTGGCAACACACAGTCCTTACATGTGTGTTGGAGAAATAGGGGTGAGGGGTGGACGTGGACCCCCCACGTCCCCCCCTCTGGGAACGCATGCCAGCAGAGCTAATTATCCGCCAGAGAAGACCAATAATGACGCGCACTAAAGCCCCCAGAACAGCATATACTCATTTACAGAGGACCTGCAGTACAGGTCAGTGTATTAGAGGTAGGGGTGATGGACACGGTGGTAACAACTGTGAGGAGACATCGTTTCTGTTTAGCCACAAATATTCTAATGGACCTTACCAAGCTCTGCCCACAAAATGACCCACGTGACCGCAAGTCTCACAAACAAAGTCTCGCAGCGCGTTGTTTCTATGTAAACATGACTCGATTAGTGGGTTAGGGTTAGCCTAACCCCTAACCCCTAACCCTATCCCATAATTTCTACCGGATTTTCACAATATATCAGCTACTACAATGGACAGAGGAACTAACAAGTTCATGTCATCATCTGGGAGGAGGTTACTGGTTTCTCAGTCACAAGCTGGTTGCAAACCTGAGGCCAGCAGGTGTCAGTCAGTTATGGTAGATCTGAACTTTGACCTCAATATGAGAAGCTACAGACTGATAGGAGGAACCAAAGAGCTCTGTAAAGGTAAAGGCAAATCTTCTGAAGTTGGGATATAATTCATTTGATTTCACATAATTACTGCGGTAGAAGCCATTTGTTTGTTAAAATTTTATGAAATGTATTTGTTCTATTTGATGTTTGTTGTGAATGACGTAAACTCACAAACGAACGAGGTAATTAGTCCAACGTTTAGAAACTACAGCGGCTGTAATGAGCCACAGCAAAGGTAAACAAAGGTAAAATAACCTGAACAGGTGATCAACTCAAAACCACTCCTACCTTTTTACTCTCTCTCTCTCTTTGTAGTTTAAGCACACCTGTTACCGTGGCAACCGCCTGCGCCCCACAAGACGAGCAAAGATTAAGTTAAAAACATACCATTCAGTCCGTTACGATATCAAGTCTCCAGGCTTGATATTTATTTCTCGATTATTAATCAGCGCTTCCCTGAACACAGCGATGGTTGACTGACTAGCTGTACTTGGTGCTAACGTGGCTAACAGGAGTAACAGTTTAGTCCAAAGCCTTTTCTGCTCAAATAAAATCTTTAGTGAATGTCAGATACAGACACATTGCATATTGATCTGTTTAGCTAACGTCAGACTGTGTAGCAGGCAGGCTACAAGGTGTACAAGTTGGATCAGTTCTGCCATTATGCTGTACTTAGCTAACGGGAAGCTAAGTGTGTTTGTGAGACGGCGGCGCACGTGACCACGTAGAATGGACATCAGCCAATGAAAAGCGGCTCCTCTGGTAAGGTCCAATATATGGAACTCCTGCATGTTTACGTCCGGAAATCTGGCGCAGACGCACAACGCTGGAGGGTAAGACGATGATTTCTTTTTAACATGGCCTCCATAGCCACACTGCTGTGGTAAAACAAAATGAAACCATGAGCTGCAGGCATTATTAATTTAGTTTTCTTTCTCTTGCTCTCTGTTTGTTTTGGCTACACTACACGCAGACTCGTTGTCATAGCAACTGACAACAAAACAACTTTGTGTTTCAGGACTCAACACTAAAAAGCTCTCAAACATTTCCCACATAAAGTACAGAACATTCTTACAGTTTTATGGTTTTAGGCTTGATGTTTATTTTACAATTATTAATAAGTGATTGCTGTGGTAGATTAGCTACCGCTACTGTTAGCTAAGCTAACAATGCGGTTGATTAGCTAATTTAAACACCTGCTCTACTGAGGATCTGTAAGTCTGCCTTTTTTTATTTTGTAACTGAACCGAAACACAGAAAATTTTACATCACATCTACATGTTACAGTTGTCAAAGTCAAGCGAGAATAACTGAACTACTTTCATCTCTCGCTATTTTTTTCTTAATTAAATTTTTTTCCTGACCTTGTTATCTTGTTGTCAAAGCACAATGTCATCTTTTTCTTTTACACAGCAGGCATACATTTAAGATTCAGCACTTTATATTGACAACTTATCAGCTAAAACCAATGGTAGTCTTCTTCTTCTTTAGATTTGCATCCATTATTGTTGCACTACTGCCATCTATTGGATCCTAATATCTATACCTCAAATTCTCATAATGATCCCAGTATTTTTTTTAAAACGAAAAATCTTCTTTTTCCCCTCAATACTATTTAACTGATCAACCACATTCTCAAATTTAACTTCCCTATTAAAACCTCATTCTGTTTTTAATAATTTTCTTTGATTTACATATTTTCTACAACTAATAAAAACATGTTCCATCATTTCTACAGCATCACACCAACTACATAAATCAGTAAGATGTTTCCCCATCTTAAAAAGAGTTCCATTAAAAAAAACTGTGACCGGTTCTTATTCTATTCATAATTATCTCCTCCCTCCTGTTTATTCCTCTAATCCTAACTACATCAACTGTATTTTATATCCTATATAAATACCTTCCATTTATTTCATTATCCCACCTAATTTTCCATATCTTCTTACTTTCTCTCCAAACTATACTTTTGCCTTCAGATTTAGATAACTTTACTGGCATATCAATATCTTCTTTCTTAATAGCCTCCTTAGCCAACGTATCTGCTCTTCCATTACCCAAAATGCCCACATGAGCAGGAGTCCAAAATAATATTACATTTTTATTTTGTTCACAAATTTTATGATGAACAGCCATAATCTCATATAATATATTTTGATGATTAGTTGTAAATCCCTTTTCAATACTCAACAATGCAGATAATGAATCACTACAAACTATTATTTTGTTTATATTAGTATCCTCCACCCATTCTAAAGCTATTAATATAGCACATAATTCTACTGCATATATACTGAGATAATTAAATGTTCTTTCTGAAATATTAAACTAATTGTAGTCATTGTCAGCCAGCAGCTTTTTGCCCTCCAACGTGGAGATGGGGGCGGAGTCTTGCGCATGACGTCATGCTGCAAGGAGTCCATAGCTACTTTAGCTCTGATATAACTGTAAATTTGTAGTAAAATACAAAAGCGACAGTCAAAATAAAAATAAATGGTCAGAGATTATTTCTGTTTGTCATAATAAGGCATGAAATCATTTACACTTTATAAGATTGTTCTTAAACAATTTCTCTCAAATGGTTTTAATTAATCAAAAATGTTTATTTCCGGTATGAAGTAGCATGTCTTGACTCAAATGTGTGTATATTTAGACTTCACACCTTTGATCAAACAATGTAAAGTAAACATCTGCGCGTAAGAAAGTTCATGAAGAAATTTAAACAGTGTGGAAAATCATATTAAGATTTGGTGAAAATGAAGTGAAGTTAACAAACCATAATCTGTGAATCTAAACCCCTTGGTAGCATAACACTTACTCTCATTTGGATATATTTTGATGGAAGAAGAGTCTAAAATGGAAATGGAGCAGGCATAAATTTAGAACCATGCCACTGATTACAAATTGACCTAGATGTTGGATGAGGATGAACTGATTAGCCCTTATACGAGTTGTAGACTTGAGGTAATACAAAATAACGCTTTTATCAGACTTTTATTTGCCATCTTCTTACTCTTTTTACAATATGGTGAAGCACAAATTATGCTTCATCATATGGAAAGCTATCTTCATAAGACTCATATTTGTACATAACTTATTTTCATTTTTTCCTATTATTTTTTGCGATTTGGTACTGTGATTGTTTTATTTAAGTCGTTTCCTTGCAGCCAAGCTTTGTTTGAACTCGACTGAAGCTGTCACAGTTGGACTCCAGCAGCACTCTGATAATTATCAGAAGACATGGATGAGTAGTTGACTGGATAAATTACCTCACCAAGGTCAGAGCAGGAGACCTGAGGTGAATCACTGATTAGAGATATGCTAGGCACTCATTACTGCAACAGGACTGGTTGCAGTTTTATTCAAAATTAACATTTTATGTAAAAGTGGGAGGTTTGTGTTTGAAAACATTTACAATTTAAACCCTTTTTCTGGAATGAATCACCTTCATTTTTTTTTTTATCTCCACGTGGATTTAAACCAACAAACAAATAAAACACTGTGTTGTTTTTGGTCATCCCAGTTTTAGATCCTCATTTCTTTTTGTTGTCAGCAGAAGACACTGATGTGGTTACTCAGGTGAAATACGGCACCTGGACAAGGATGTAAACAGATTTCAAATCGGTTTGCTGAAGGCTAAATGTCCCACTTTACAGGATTAAACCACTAAAGTGACAACATGCATGGCTAATTTACAAAAATAGTGATTTATTACACCTTACAAGATGTACAAAAACATATTATGTAGCACAAGAATAAACTTACTCTACATAATTAAGTCATATGAACATAAAATACATTTTTAAAGATTCGTGCTTCCATCTGCTGTGGTTTGAATCAAATCTTTGCTATTCAGCACTTGACACAAAAATATTTCTTAATAATATGTTACAAGAGAGGTTGTTTTAGACCTGAATTACTCTAAAATTAAAATATAAAAAGGTTGGTAGGTAGCAAAAATATCCTGGACAAAAGAGATTTGAAGCATTTACACCATATGTGTCAAAACCAGCCCGCCAAAGCTATTTCTGTGGCCCTCCAGAACCAAGAGAGACACAGAAATATATATATTAATATTATTTTACCAGTCAAATTTAATTTGTTTTTGCTTGTAGAAATTCCTTGAATGCTAAATATTAAATTTAGCATCCAAATTTAATCAAAATTTGATTACATTTGCTACAAATTTAGAGGGCTACAATATTTTAAGTCTTTTAACTTTGTCAGTGTTAGCTGTAAGAATAATTTATTAATAATTTCTGCCACAACCAACACTTTGAGGACATTTATGATGTGGCCCAAAAATAAAGATAAGTTTGATTTACAGACTTCACTTGAGTCTTGTTGCCTTTTTCTTAGCTAAGCCAAGTAAACTTTATTTATGTCAAAATAAAAAAAAATCTAAATAAAGTTTTATTTGTATAGAACATTTTAACAACAAGCTGTTTCAAAGTGTTGACACCATAAAAACACAAGAAAGTCATAAAGCAATTTAAAAATAATAACTGCTGGCTAAAATGCTAATGTCAATGTCAATGTCAATGTCAAATTTATTTATATAGCACCTTACAGCAGACAAGACTGCACCAAAGTGCTGTACAAAACAACAACACAAAAACAACAACACAAATGACAAAACAGAACACACATCATTTAAATGCCAGAGAGTAAAAGTGAGTTTTAAGAAGCGATTTAAAATGGTCCAGGCTGTGGGCAGATCTAATCTGGAAAGGTAAGTTATTCCATAAAACAGGAGCAGCAACAGAAAAAGCTCGATCTCCTTTCCTCTTAAGTCGAGTTCGAGGAACTGTAAGTAATAACTGATTATTTGATCGTAGCGTTCTGGACACAGACTGGAGATTTAAAAGGTCCCGAAGATAAGGGGGGGCTAACCCATTTAAAACTTTAAAAGTTAACAAAAGAATCTTAAAATCTATTCGATAAAAGACAGGCAGCCAGTGTAAAGATGCCAGAGTTGGCCTTATGTGGTCATGCTTCCTGGTTCCTGTGAGAAGCCGTGCTGCTGCGTTATGGATCATTTGAAGTCGCTGAATCTGTGATTTTTCCATCCCTCTATATAAAGAGTTGCAGTAATCCAGTCGAGTTGTTATGAAGGCATGGATAAGTCTTTCAAAGTCCTTAAAACCGAAATAAGATTTAACTTTTGCTAAAAGCCGAAGGTGGTAAAAACTCGATTTAACGACAGAACTAACTTGTTTATGTAGCTTTAGAGAGCTGTCAAAAGTGAAACCAAGATTCCTAGCAGAGGTCTGATAAGAGCGAGCTAAAGAACCAAGAATCTGATCTGGATTTGTAGTCTGAAGTTTCTGACCAAATAATAGAACTTGAGTTTTGCTTTCATTGAGGTGAAGAAAGTTTTTTTCCATCCATAATTTAACTTCAGCTAAACAGTTTAGCAACAGCTGAAGAGAATCAGTTGTACCATTTTGCAATTTAAGGGGCAAATAAATCTGGATATCATCTGCAAAACAATGAAAGGAGATATTAAATTTTTGGAAAATTTTACCAAGAGGCAGTAAATACAAGCTAAACATAAAGTAAGAGAGAATACAAAATATAAAGCACAATGAAGTAGTAAAATACAGAAAATCACACATCAGCATTAAATTTAATGTCAGTAGCAACGTAATAAGTTTTGTAAATAAATAGCATTAGAAGCTGCTCACTGTAGCTGCGTTTCCATTGACCATATAATTGCGCAATTTGACTTATTGTAATAAATTCACTTAATGAAGACACGCAAATTCTGAAAAACAATCTTGTTTTTTGCTAAAAATGTTTTGGCCCTCGGATGGGATTGTTATCAAAGGCAGTTTATTTAGCAAAACTGCAATGGAAACACGTTTTTCGCATCGCGAGTCACATGATCAACAGCCGGATGCTGTTCAAACCACAAAGAAGACAACAGGAAATAGTTGGAGGATCATGTTTTTTAATTACTTATCGTTATTCACCTATGATTTTATTTTAGTTTGTATTTAATGGAAACACCACAACTGGGAAATTGTGTTTTTTCAACTTTAGAGGAATATTGACAATGTTTTTGGGCACATTTTGTAATATAAACAAAGCTAATGATGCTAATTCTTAATAGACACGCAGCTAATGATGCTAATTTTTAATAGAGACATAGCTAATGAGGTTAATTCTTAATAGAGACACAGCTAATGATGCTAATTCTTAATAGAGACATAGCTAATGAGGTTAATTCTTAATAGTTATGCAGCTTGTGATGCTAGCTCTTAATAGACACACAACTAATGATGCTAATTCTTAATAGAAACACAGCTAATGATGCTAATTCTTAATAGAAACACAGCTAATGATGCTAATTCTTAATAGAAACACAGCTAATAATCCTAATTCTTAATAGAGACACAGCTAATGATGCTAATTCTTAATAGAAACACAGCTAATGATGCTAATTCTTAATAGAGACATAGCTAATGAGGTTAATTCTTAATAGTTATGCAGCTTGTGATGCTAGCTCTTAATAGACACACAACTAATGATGCTAATTCTTAATAGAAACACAGCTAGTGATGCTAATTCTTAATAGAGACACAGCTAATGATGCTAATTCTTAATAGAAACACAGCTAATGGTGCTAATTCTTAATAGACACGCAGCTAATGATGCTAATTCTTAATAGAGACATAGCTAATGAGGTTAATTCTTAATAGAGACACAGCTAATGATGCTAATTCTTAATAGAGACATAGCTAATGAGGTTAATTCTTAATAGTTATGCAGCTTGTGATGCTAGCTCTTAATAGAAACACAGCTAATGGTGCTAATTCTTAATAGAAACGCAGCTAATGATGCTAACTCTTAATGACTAATCGGTATCCAGCTTCGAAAGGACCTAATTAGGTAAATTTACTCAACGTATACAAGATGCAACAGTATGTCATAGAGATAATTGCTACTAAATTTAAGAGGAAATTAAGCTGCTGTTTACATTATTGGAAAGTTTCATGTTTATTAAATTTGACAACTTGAAATTGCAGAAACATTAACACATACTGCACTACAGCTAGCCAGTTGCAGTCTTCCCAATATGTCCATTATGAAAAACATTTCAAATGAAAATCAGACAGAATGAGTCGTTCAGCTGAAAAGGGTTTATCCTAGTTAGCAGAATCCATTAAACTGCCCGTATGGTTTTTAATAACAACTTCGCTCAAAATAATTACTGCAGATCCTCAGTGATCTAATCTGGCTGTTTCATATGGAAGCCCGTTTCCGCCACTCTGAAAAAAAAAAAAAATTATCTCATTATAATGAGATAGTATCAACTTGAGTTGGCCCTATAGCTTGAGATATGCTCAACTTGATAGAAATAAATGGATATTGATAATATCATTGAGCAATACTTCAGAAGTGGTTTTACTAATCTTGAAATCTTGCGAGTTTTGGAAGAAACCCATAATGTTAAATTAAGTCTCCAGACGCTGGAGAGAAGACTGCAAAAGAAGTGCCTTTGGCGTAGAAAAAATAAGACAGATGTTGCAGAAGTGGACTCTTTTATTGAGCAACAACTAAATGGATCTGGGAGACAGCACGGCTACAGGTGGATGCACCAGAAATGTTGGATGGCTGGCATAGTCACAGACAGGGAAACAGTACGTCTTTTGATGCGCCTAATGGATCCCAACGGGGTTGACCTGCGTGCACAAAATCGCTTGAGACGACGCTTATATGTCAGTCGGGGACCAAACTATGTCTGGCACATCGATGGGTACGACAAATTAAAGCCTTATGGGATATGTATTAATGGATGCATAGATGGATTTTCGAGGAAAATGATCTGGCTAGAAGCTAATAAGACTAATAGTGACCCTCACATTATTGCTGGCTATTTCATAGATGCTGTGATGGAGTATAATGGATTTCCACAAAAGATACGAATGGATCATGGCACAGAGAACACTTATGTGGCAGCAATGCAAAGATTTCTGCACAACACCGAGAATGAAAATGGTTTTGAATCTGTTATTCTCGGTCCGAGTACAAGAAATCAAAGGATAGGGCGGGTTAGGGCGGCCCGCCCCGTCCGCGGGGCCCAGAACGAAAGTCACTCCGGGCCACGACGGCTCGGACAGGCACCTTACGCCAGTCACACTGCCTTACCAGGGGCGCGGAGCTGAGAAAATGTCTAAGTGTCGGCCGGACTTGGTGCGATGTTCTTTGACCGGATAACGCCTGCCTTACCAGGGGCGCGGAGCTGAGAAAATGTCTAAGTGTCGGCCGGACTTAGTGCGATGTTCTTTGACCGGATAACGCCTGCCTTACCAGGGGCACGAGCCTCCGGGCCTTGCGTGCTGGGGGGGTCCAGTCCGAGTAGGGGTGCTTAACAGTGGGAGGCCCCGGATCGGAGGGGGCGTGAGGTCGTGTGGATGTCTGTCCGGGCCGGTGGTCGTCCAGGCCGGGGGTCCTGGAGCCGGCAGGCGGGCCTCGGAGGCCCGAAGTCCGGCTAGTGTGATATTGGACTTCCATAAAAATGTTTAAAAACGCATCTCCCCGGGGCAAGCCGTATATTGCCGGAAAGGCCAGAGTCTGGAGAGTAGCCTGGTGCGGTCGTTTGGCTCCTGGGACCTCCGCAGGAGGAATTAAAAATCGAAAACCGTAATTGGTCAAAGCGGTCAAAAAGGCACTTTCCCGGGGACCAGGGGCTTCGAAAGTAGGATCAATAAGCCCAGAATAATGCCCCGAACACGCCTGTGTCGGTCCCGTTTTCCTGGGATAAAGTTGAATTTTCGGACCTCCAGGGACCCCACATGCAGCAGGCGGCCGTGTCCGCAGCACCTCACTGTCGCCGGACTCGGGCCTCCGGAGGCCCCGGTGATTTTCGACCTCCATAAATTTTTTTAAAAACGGGTTAGGGTTAGGGTTAGGGGTTAGGGGGTAGGTGTGGGGAAACTCTTGCCTGCCCGACGACAGGAGAGTGATGCACGGGCCATCCCGCGCCCCCACACAGCCTCCCGCCACGCCGTCTGTCTCCAACTGACACACACAAGCCTTCCGTTCTCTTCCTCGTCCGTTAAATTTGAATTTGAGTTTGCTACTCTTTGTTGCCCCCTAGTGCTCAGTATACGACGTTTCGACTTTTTCTGTGTCTTCATCAGGTATGTATTTATTTCTTTCTGTTTCTGTTTCTTACGGCCCCCTCTTTAATATTATTCCTGCAACTTAAATTTTGTTAGGCACCCCCTGTGATACTGTTCTTCATTCTTTTTAAATAAAATGTTCACATGGACTTACAAAAAATGCAGAAATTATTTGAATTGACACACCAGGATTGGTTTGAAACAAAAGGTAAGTGACGTTGCACAAGCACGTAAGCATCCACACACATTTAGGATAAGGACACATCAGGTAAGTACACACACATATATTTAGGGTGGGGTCAAAGGTCAAGGGTTAGGTTTAGGCATCACACATACACTCATCCACGTATACAGACACTGAGGTTAGGTTAAGGGAAAACACAGAGGGTAAGGATATAGAATAAAAAAATATATAAAAAAATAAATAAAAATAAAAAGAGAAAGAAAAAGTCAGCTGGATACTGGACAGCGGGCAGGTGAACAGTGCGGAGGCTCGTGAGGCACTGGCCGGTTAGGTGTGGGGAAACTCTTGCCTGCCCGACGACAGGAGAGTGATGCACGGGCCATCCCGCGCCCCCACACAGCCTCCCGCCACGCCGTCTGTCTCCAACTGACACACACAAGCCTTCCGTTCTCTTCCTCGTCCGTTAAATTTGAATTTGAGTTTGTTACTCTTTGTTGCCCCCTAGTGCTCAGTATACGACGTTTCGACTTTTTCTGTGTCTTCATCAGGTATGTATTTATTTCTTTCTGTTTCTGTTTCTTACGGCCCCCTCTTTAATATTATTCCTGCAACTTAAATTTTGTTAGGCACCCCCTGTGATACTGTTCTTCATTCTTTTTAAATAAAATGTTCACATGGACTTACAAAAAATGCAGAAATTATTTGAATTGACACACCAGGATTGGTTTGAAACAAAAGGTAAGTGACGTTGCACAAGCACGTAAGCATCCACACACATTTAGGATAAGGACACATCAGGTAAGTACACACACATATATTTAGGGTGGGGTCAAAGGTCAAGGGTTAGGTTTAGGCATCACACATACACTCATCCACGTATACAGACACTGAGGTTAGGTTAAGGGAAAACACAGAGGGTAAGGATATAGAATAAAAAAATATATAAAAAAATAA
This sequence comes from Xiphophorus couchianus, assembly GCF_001444195.1. Lineage (NCBI taxonomy): Eukaryota > Metazoa > Chordata > Actinopteri > Cyprinodontiformes > Poeciliidae > Xiphophorus > Xiphophorus couchianus. The sequence goes on along the minus strand of NC_040242.1, from coordinate 32,707 downwards.
ATAAAAATAAAAAGAGAAAGAAAAAGTCAGCTGGATACTGGACAGCGGGCAGGTGAACAGTGCGGAGGCTCGTGAGGCACTGGCCGGTTAGGTGTGGGGAAGGGTTTGGGGACTGAGTCAACCTTCCAGCCGGAAGGTTGTAAGGGCACTGGCCCTCATGCCCTTTCGGCTGTGCGCTGAAAATGAACTGAAAAAAAACTTAACTTAGCTTTGGCACCCCCTTGTTTTCTTTCCCTACGTCCTACTAATTGGAATTATACTTGTCTTTTCTTCTGCTTCTTTTTCTTCTTTTTCCTTTGCATGCTAGCGACGTTTCGACTTTACTGTGTCTTCTTCAGGCTATTTTCTGTTTTTCTCTTTGTTTCTGTTTCTGTTTTTCTCTTTGTTTCTGTTTCCCTTTTCTTTCTTTGTTTCTTCTTAAATTTCGTTAAGCACCCTCTTATTCTGTTCCTCTTTCTGTTTAACTTAACTTTAAATAACTTATGCTTAAAATTATAACAAACTTAGGGTAAAGGGTTAGGGTTAGGGTTAAATAAATGGGGAAGGGGCTAAGAACACTCCAGCACACAACCTACCGGGACATGAGGCACTGGCAAGGTAAGGGTTTGGGGACTGAGTCAACCTTCCAGCCGGAAGGTTGTAAGGGCACTGGCCCTCATGCCCTTTCGGCTGTGCGCTGAAAATGAACTGAAAAAAAACTTAACTTAGCTTTGGCACCCCCTTGTTTTCTTTCCCTACGTCCTACTAATTGGAATTATACTTGTCTTTTCTTCTGCTTCTTTTTCTTCTTTTTCCTTTGCATGCTAGCGACGTTTCGACTTTACTGTGTCTTCTTCAGGCTATTTTCTGTTTTTCTCTTTGTTTCTGTTTCTGTTTTTCTCTTTGTTTCTGTTTCCCTTTTCTTTCTTTGTTTCTTCTTAAATTTCGTTAAGCACCCTCTTATTCTGTTCCTCTTTCTGTTTAACTTAACTTTAAATAACTTATGCTTAAAATTATAACAAACTTAGGGTAAAGGGTTAGGGTTAGGGTTAAATAAATGGGGAAGGGGCTAAGAACACTCCAGCACACAACCTACCGGGACATGAGGCACTGGCAAGGTAAGGGTTTGGGGACTGAGTCAACCTTCCAGCCGGAAGGTTGTAAGGGCACTGGCCCTCATGCCCTTTCGGCTGTGCGCTGAAAATGAACTGAAAAAAAACTTAACTTAGCTTTGGCACCCCCTTGTTTTCTTTCCCTACGTCCTACTAATTGGAATTATACTTGTCTTTTCTTCTGCTTCTTTTTCTTCTTTTTCCTTTGCATGCTAGCGACGTTTCGACTTTACTGTGTCTTCTTCAGGCTATTTTCTGTTTTTCTCTTTGTTTCTGTTTCTGTTTTTCTCTTTGTTTCTGTTTCCCTTTTCTTTCTTTGTTTCTTCTTAAATTTCGTTAAGCACCCTCTTATTCTGTTCCTCTTTCTGTTTAACTTAACTTTAAATAACTTATGCTTAAAATTATAACAAACTTAGGGTAAAGGGTTAGGGTTAGGGTTAAATAAATGGGGAAGGGGCTAAGAACACTCCAGCACACAACCTACCGGGACATGAGGCACTGGCAAGGTAAGGGTTTGGGGACTGAGTCAACCTTCCAGCCGGAAGGTTGTAAGGGCACTGGCCCTCATGCCCTTTCGGCTGTGCGCTGAAAATGAACTGAAAAAAAACTTAACTTAGCTTTGGCACCCCCTTGTTTTCTTTCCCTACGTCCTACTAATTGGAATTATACTTGTCTTTTCTTCTGCTTCTTTTTCTTCTTTTTCCTTTGCATGCTAGCGACGTTTCGACTTTACTGTGTCTTCTTCAGGCTATTTTCTGTTTTTCTCTTTGTTTCTGTTTCTGTTTTTCTCTTTGTTTCTGTTTCCCTTTTCTTTCTTTGTTTCTTCTTAAATTTCGTTAAGCACCTTCTTATTCTGTTCCTCTTTCTGTTTAACTTAACTTTAAATAACTTATGCTTAAAATTATAACAAACTTAGGGTAAAGGGTTAGGTGTGGGGAAACTCTTGCCTGCCCGACGACAGGAGAGTGATGCACGGGCCATCCCGCGCCCCCACACAGCCTCCCGCCACGCCGTCTGTCTCCAACTGACACACACAAGCCTTCCGTTCTCTTCCTCGTCCGTTAAATTTGAATTTGAGTTTGTTACTCTTTGTTGCCCCCTAGTGCTCAGTATACGACGTTTCGACTTTTTCTGTGTCTTCATCAGGTATGTATTTATTTCTTTCTGTTTCTGTTTCTTACGGCCCCCTCTTTAATATTATTCCTGCAACTTAAATTTTGTTAGGCACCCCCTGTGATACTGTTCTTCATTCTTTTTAAATAAAATGTTCACATGGACTTACAAAAAATGCAGAAATTATTTGAATTGACACACCAGGATTGGTTTGAAACAAAAGGTAAGTGACGTTGCACAAGCACGTAAGCATCCACACACATTTAGGATAAGGACACATCAGGTAAGTACACACACATATATTTAGGGTGGGGTCAAAGGTCAAGGGTTAGGTTTAGGCATCACACATACACTCATCCACGTATACAGACACTGAGGTTAGGTGTGGGGAAAGAGCCAACCTTCCACGTGGAAGGCTGGAAGTGCACTGGCCATCCTGCCCCTTGAGCCGTGTGCTTTACATGAACTAAAATAAACTAAACTTAGCTTAGGCACCCCTTATATTCTTTCCCTTACGTTCAACTAATTGGAATTATTTCTTGTCTTTATTCTTGCTTTCTCTTGTGTTTTTATTTAGCTTCTTCGCGACGTTTCGAGATTACTTTCTCTTCTTCAGGCGTTTTCTTTGTTTCTCTATTTCTTTGTTCTTCTTTGTTTCTCTGTTTCTTTATTTCTTCCTTTTTCTTAGTGTCTCTGTCTCTTTATTTTTCTTTATAATTTTGTCAAGCACCCTCTTATACTTTCCTCTTTCCTTTAAATAAAATTAACATCCAACTAAAAATCACCAAACTTGGGTTAAAAACAGCATAAACTTAGGCTAAAAAATAGGGTTTGGAGAGGTTAGGGTTAGGGTAATGGGTGGGTTAGGATTAGGTTTAGGGTAGGGGGCTGGGAACAAAATAACACACGACCCAATAGGGCAGGAGGCGCTGGCGGGATAGGTGTGGGGAAAGAGCCAACCTTCCACGTGGAAGGCTGGAAGTGCACTGGCCATCCTGCCCCTTGAGCCGTGTGCTTTACATGAACTAAAATAAACTAAACTTAGCTTAGGCACCCCTTATATTCTTTCCCTTACGTTCAACTAATTGGAATTATTTCTTGTCTTTATTCTTGCTTTCTCTTGTGTTTTTATTTAGCTTCTTCGCGACGTTTCGAGATTACTTTCTCTTCTTCAGGCGTTTTCTTTGTTTCTCTATTTCTTTGTTCTTCTTTGTTTCTCTGTTTCTTTATTTCTTCCTTTTTCTTAGTGTCTCTGTCTCTTTATTTTTCTTTATAATTTTGTCAAGCACCCTCTTATACTTTCCTCTTTCCTTTAAATAAAATTAACATCCAACTAAAAATCACCAAACTTGGGTTAAAAACAGCATAAACTTAGGCTAAAAAATAGGGTTTGGAGAGGTTAGGGTTAGGGTAATGGGTGGGTTAGGATTAGGTTTAGGGTAGGGGGCTGGGAACAAAATAACACACGACCCAATAGGGCAGGAGGCGCTGGCGGGATAGGTGTGGGGAAAGAGCCAACCTTCCACGTGGAAGGCTGGAAGTGCACTGGCCATCCTGCCCCTTGAGCCGTGTGCTTTACATGAACTAAAATAAACTAAACTTAGCTTAGGCACCCCTTATATTCTTTCCCTTACGTTCAACTAATTGGAATTATTTCTTGTCTTTATTCTTGCTTTCTCTTGTGTTTTTATTTAGCTTCTTCGCGACGTTTCGAGATTACTTTCTCTTCTTCAGGCGTTTTCTTTGTTTCTCTATTTCTTTGTTCTTCTTTGTTTCTCTGTTTCTTTATTTCTTCCTTTTTCTTAGTGTCTCTGTCTCTTTATTTTTCTTTATAATTTTGTCAAGCACCCTCTTATACTTTCCTCTTTCCTTTAAATAAAATTAACATCCAACTAAAAATCACCAAACTTGGGTTAAAAACAGCATAAACTTAGGCTAAAAAATAGGGTTTGGAGAGGTTAGGGTTAGGGTAATGGGTGGGTTAGGATTAGGTTTAGGGTAGGGGGCTGGGAACAAAATAACACACGACCCAATAGGGCAGGAGGCGCTGGCGGGATAGGTGTGGGGAAAGAGCCAACCTTCCACGTGGAAGGCTGGAAGTGCACTGGCCATCCTGCCCCTTGAGCCGTGTGCTTTACATGAACTAAAATAAACTAAACTTAGCTTAGGCACCCCTTATATTCTTTCCCTTACGTTCAACTAATTGGAATTATTTCTTGTCTTTATTCTTGCTTTCTCTTGTGTTTTTATTTAGCTTCTTCGCGACGTTTCGAGATTACTTTCTCTTCTTCAGGCGTTTTCTTTGTTTCTCTATTTCTTTGTTCTTCTTTGTTTCTCTGTTTCTTTATTTCTTCCTTTTTCTTAGTGTCTCTGTCTCTTTATTTTTCTTTATAATTTTGTCAAGCACCCTCTTATACTTTCCTCTTTCCTTTAAATAAAATTAACATCCAACTAAAAATCACCAAACTTGGGTTAAAAACAGCATAAACTTAGGCTAAAAAATAGGGTTTGGAGAGGTTAGGGTTAGGGTAATGGGTGGGTTAGGGCGGCCCGCCCCGTCCGCGGGGCCCAGAACGAAAGTCACTCCGGGCCACGACGGCTCGGACAGGCACCTCACGCCAGTCGCACCGCCTTACCAGGGGCGCGGAGCTGAGAAAATGTCTAAGTGTCGGCCGGACTCGGCGCGATGGTCTTTGACCGGATAACGCCTGCCTTACCAGGGGCGCGGAGCTGAGAAAATGTCTAAGTGTCGGCCGGACTCGGCGCGATGGTCTTTGACCGGATAACGCCTGCCTTACCAGGGGCGCGGAGCTGAGAAAATGTCTAAGTGTCGGCCGGACTCGGCGCGATGGTCTTTGACCGGATAACGCCTGCCTTACCAGGGGCACGAGCCTCCGGGCCTTGCGTGCTGGGGGGGGTCCAGTCCGAGTAGGGGTGCTTAACAGTGGGAGGCCCCGGATCGGAGGGGGCGTGAGGTCGTGTGGATGTCTGTCCGGGCCGGTG